>NC_053025.1:210319239-210410281 GCF_003073215.2 Triticum urartu | reverse complement strand
CAGAGTACATTGGTCTAGGTGGCGAGGTGTTCGGGATAATCTAAACCTTGTTTTCATATGTATAATTTTTGGCTGAATTGGGACAAGTTTTGGTATAAGCTTCTTGCATAACCGGAGATTCTCTCAACAAGTCTCGTGGTTCCAAGAGGGAACGTGTCACCTTTGTGTGCGAAACGATATACGCTGTCTCCCCCTGATTTTCTTTACAGAGGCAACATAGAACTATATGAGTGCCCTGTTAAATTTTGGAATTATTCCGGGTTCGTTTGGCCTTTTTATACATTAATTGAGTTTCTGGACATTTAATGTGCATAGTCCAAATTTGAACTGCAAGTACATGTGCTGGTGCACCAAAGTTAGTTGAAAAATCACATGTGTGTCCTTGGTTGAATTTCTAGGTCCCATGCAAGAAATGGGAATGAAATTCAAACATCTCGGAATCGTGACTCGGCCGAGAACATCGAGAAACTTGGTTTTTAAATTCATGTAAATCCAAAACTCGCCTGGAAATCATGAAACTTGGCATGGTGTCATGTCATGGCACTAATATGTTGTGGTAAAAATTGGGCCGATTTGGAACAAGTTTTGGTATAAGCTTCTTGCAAACCAGAGCTTCTCTCAAGAAGGCTCGTGCTTCTGAGAGGGAACATGTCACCTTTGAGTGTGAAACGATATACGCTTCCCCCTTGAGTTTCTTTAAAGAGGCAACATAGAACTACATGAGTGCCCTGTTAAATTTTGGAATTATTCCGGGTTCGTTTGGCCTTGTTTATACGTTAATTGAATTTCTGGTCATTTAATGTGCATAATTCAAATTTGAACTACAAGCACATGCTCCCGTGGACCAAAGTTGGTTGAAAAATCACATGTGTGTCCTTGGGTGAATTTCTAGGTCCCATGCAAGAAAATGAATGAAATTCAAACATCTGGACATCGTGGCTCGGCCGAGAACATTGAGAAACTTGGTTTTAAAATTCTTGTAAATCCAAAACACGCCTGAAAATCATGAAACTTGGCATGGTGTCATCCCATGGTACTACCATGCTGTGTAAAAAAATTGGCCGAATAGGAACAAATTTTGGTATAAACTTCTTGCAAACTAGAGATGCTCTCAAGAAAGCTTGTGATTTTGAGAGGGAACGTGTCACCTTTGAGTGCGAACCAATATACGCTGCCCCCTTGAGTTTCTTTACAGAGGCAACATAGAACTACATGAGTGCCCTGTTAAATTTTGGAATTATTCCGGGTTCGTTTGTCCTTTTTATACATTAATTGAGTTTCTGGTCATTTAATGTGCATAATTCAAATTTGAACTACAAGCACATGCTCCTGTGCACCAAATTTGGTTGAAAATCACATGTGTGTCCTCGGGTGAATTTCTAGGTCCCATGCAAGAAATGAGAATGAAATTCAAACATCTGGGCATCGTGGATCGGCCGAGAACATTGAGAAACTTGGTTTTAAAATTCTTGGAAATCCAAAACACGCCTGAAAATCATGAAACTTGGCATGGTGTCATGTCATGGTACTACCATGCCGTGGTAAAAAATTGGCCGAATAGGAACAAGTTTTGGTATAAGCTTCTTGCAAACTGGAGCTTCTCTCAAGAAAGCTCGTGGTTCTGAGAGGGAACGTGTCACCTTTCAGTGCGAAACAATATACGCTGCCCCCCTTGAGTTTCTTTACAAAGGCAGCATAGAACTACATGAGCGCCCTGTTAAATTTTGGAATTATTCCAGGTTTGTTTGGCCTTTTTATACATTAATTGAGTTTCTGGTCATTTAATGTGCATAATTCAAATTTGAACTACAAGCACATGCTCCCGTGCACCAAAGTTGGTTGAAAAATCACATGTGTGTCCTCAGGTGAATTCCTAGGTCGCATGCAAGAAATGGGAATGAAATTCAACCATCTGGGCATCGTGGCTTGGCCGAGAACATTGAGAAACTTGGTTTTAAAATTCTTGCTAATCCAAAGCATGCCTGAAAATCTTGAAACTTGGCATGGTGTCATGTCATGGTACTACCATGCTGTGGTAAAAAAATTGGTAGAATAGGAACAAGTTTTGGTATAAGTTTCTTGCAAACCGGAGCTTCTCTCTAGAAGGATCGTGGTTCTGAGAGGGAATGTGTCACATTTGTGTGCATAATTCAAATTTGGAATACAAGCACATGCTCCAGTGCACCAAAGTTGGTTGAAAAAATCACATGTGCATCCTCGGGTAAATTTCTAGGTCCCATGCAAGAAATGGGAATGAAATTCAAACATCTGGGCATCGTGGCTCGGTTGGAAACATTGAGAAACTTGTTTTTTTAATTCCTATAAATCCAAAACACGCATGAAAATCATGAAACTTGGCTTGGTTTCATGACATGGCACCAACATGCTGTGGTAATTTTGCTGTCCGATTTGCAAAGGCGCACACATTAACAATCAACAAAGTCACTTTGGAACAAGTGTTGTCATGTTACAATCAAAAACACAAGTATTATTGAAACTGTGGGCGTTCTATTTACCATTTATGTGCCGCCACACATCCCTTTTTTATTAGCTAGGAGGCACCGTGCAGCGTACCTATTTGAGTACGGGAGGCATGCGATCAGACCCGTTAACGTGCTTATCAGGAGCAGAGCCCTTTAACCTCCATCTGCCGTCCACCTCTCTCCCAAGGTCTCCATTAATGCCGCCGAGCCTCTGTTTAATGGCGTGGCTATGTCTCACTCGACTGAAATTTCTGAGAGAAAAAAGAAAATCTGAAAACAAAATTTTGCACGGATCTTGATGTAAGATCCGACGGACCTATATAGCATCTACCGTGACTTATAGCAAGACTGATGAATATATAAGGATGACGACAGTGGATAATAGTTGTCTTACATAACTAGGAAGATAATTAAAAAAGCCACATGCGGCTACGCCCGAAATACGCAAGGGCAAAAGAATAAGGAAGACAATGATCTGGCTCGCTGATCTCTACTTTCTTGATGCGTTGTTGCAGGCCGTGGGAACTAGTCTCCGTGGCGAGTGGCGATGAGCTCTATCGTGTCCTCAAGACACTTCTTGAGAGCATCCATGAATTCCTCCACCAGCCTTTGGCGCTTGATGCGGAGCATGTCATTCTCGTCCATAAGTTTCTTCACAATGACGCCGGTCCTGTTCAACAAGGCACTGGTCTCCTCCTGCTGCTCTGCACTTCGGATGATCTTCGCCCTCAGCAGGTCGCGCTCGGCCCGGAGCCTCGCATTGCCCTCCCTTAGTTGCTGGATGACGCCGGTAGCCTGTTTAAATGAGGCTTTCATGTCGTCCTGCAACCTCGCCCAATCGACGATCTGATCCATCTGGCTATGGACGATCGCATGCATGCGCCTGTAAGAGTCGTCGCCTGCCCTCGAAACATTTTCCTAGGACACCGCAGCCCGGCGGGACATCTCTGCTGCTTCCGCGGCGCGGCCGGACAAGTCTGCTGCATCAACAGCGCGGCGGGACCTCCGTGCTGCTTCAGCAGCGCGGCAGGACCTCTGTGCTGCTACTTCCGTGTGGCGGGACATGTCGGCTGCTTTCGCGGCGGGGTGGGACATCTCTCGTGCTTCCGCTTCCATGCTCGCCTCTCCCTCGTGGTAATCTCTTGACCCAGAACTCACGCTGGCCATGGCAGACGCAAGGGAAGGATGCTGAATGACTTGTTTGTTTTTGTGGATTAGGAGTTGAGGAGGAATGTTCAGTCATCTTGGCATAGTAGTATTTATAACCAAGTACTAATACGTTCCTAAGTGGGAAACCATTTAGGTTGTGATTAGTGTGAACATGTTGCAATTAAATATAGCGTGGTAGTAGTAATTTGGAATGTGATGAGATGCAAGCTCAAAATTTATTGACGGTTCTAGTTTTGAACTATTCCCGGATGGTGGAACGTGGGCAGTGTTAAGCCTTAGTGATGGCGAGGCATGGAGAAATTAGGATCTGAGGGAGTACTACTAGTAGTAGTAATACTTTGATGTGTCGCATCAACTCGCACAAGTATGCAACACTTCTTGAACAAACAAGCATATAAGCTGTTATACTTCTTATAAGTTGTTATAGTTCTGACCCAAAGGATCTTTATATCCAACAGACACAAAATATCCGTTCAACTGTTGGAAATTACTTTAACTGATGATCTAATGTCGAAGTAATTGCTGCATCGCCACCAAAACCCACCATCTCTTAAGCTAAAGTAGACCAAGCTAACCTCTATATTAGCATATTACTAAGATAGATAAAAGGCACTGTAGAATCATTTAGGACGTGAGCTTGTCAATCTGAATGTGGAGGGACACCACATTAGCCCCGGCCAGCAGCTTGGGCAGAACTATGAAGAAGGCCAGCTCCTGCACGGTGACGTCGCTGGGATCCTTGCTGCTTGTCACCTCCGTTTCCACCTTGACAGCGTCGGTCCTGCCTTTGGGATCCCGCGGCGTGCCGTTCGCCCACAGCTTGGCCACATCGTGCGGCAGTGGGGACGACTCGGCTCTGATGCAGACGACCAACACGGTGATAGTGCGCTGATGTCGAGCACGCCGCCGACCAAGAAAAGCGCGCGGCCGTCCTCCTCCGCGAACACTTGCAACAGGAGCACCTTGCCGTACTGGATCCTGTGCACGGGCATGGGATGCACGATGCTAATGTAGTGGGAGAGCGCCGGCGGCGAGCCTTCGTAGCCGTAGACGGGCACGGGGCATTTGCAGCGCGCGAGCGGAGACACGCTCTGGTGATCGGCGAGCTTGTGGTAAGTGACGTAGAGCCCACAGCCTTCGTGCGGGCACTCCACCCTCACCGAGGAGAGGACGACGTCCATCGCTGTGTTCCGCACGTCAAAGCCACCGCCACGCTCGCACTTCTGGCACTGTCGCTGGTTCCTGGGGTGCTCGACGCAACAGTCTGCGCAGGCTAGGTGCCCTCCCTTGCACTGCACAAATCAATCGAACAACACATCAATCAAGAAACCTACACCTTGCTCGATCAGCTGAACAGACGAGGTGTATTCGAACCTCATACACTACAAGCTTCAAGGGGTGGAGGCACAAGGGGTAGTGGAGCAAGGTGAGGTCCATCGAGACCATAGAGAGCTCCATCCTCGGGTCCTGTTCCATCTGCATGATCTCGCCCTCCTCGTGCACAACCATTTCTCGCTTTAGCGCTGGGGCATTACAAAGCTTTACGGTCACATATTCATACTACTTCAAGGTGCATTAAATCAACACATGCAAGTATCAAAAGGAGAGTCACGACATGCATGCATGCGTTGTAATTAATGCATCGGTAAACGCCAATTATTGAAATATATCGAGTCCAGTGCTTTGATGTGTCGCGTCAACTCGTACAACAAGAAGTTTGATTACTACAACGCCCTCTCGCCTTAACCGCACCTGCCTTTGGCTGCATGACAGGTGGGCCACCTACCTGTTGGGCCCACCTGTCATACACGCAAAGGCAGGAGTAGTAAGTCAACGAAGCTGCGTCCCTCCCTTGCCCATGAGGGTGGTGGCTGGTAGGACTAGGAGAAGCTTTCGCTACACGCTCTCCCTCCCACACGCGATGGACATGCAGCAGTTCATTCAGTGTCAGATGGCCAGATGCATACTGTAGTACTCCTCCACTGCAGTAGTACTCCATCATTGTTCGACTTCCCGAAGAGGCGAAGAGCCAAGCGCAGCCCGGACGCTCGTGTGGCAGTTTCATGTGTAGAGTAGTCTAGGATAGCGTGTATCGTGCCTGTAAGCTTAAAATCATTGGGGTCGGCTCCATCCTTTTTTGATTAGAATAATCTTCTGGCCCTACCTGTCATCCTGGTGATTGTAGTTTGCACGCTCATCTGGTCAAGACAGGAATATATATTTTAATTTATGGTGGGGTAAATTTTAGAGGTTGCAGCAAATATATTGTACATTGCGGGTCTTTCAGCCAAGTTTAGAGGAAACCATGTGGGGCCAGTGCTGTGATGTGTCATGTCAACTCGTACAACAAGGAGAAGCTTGATTTTACTACTACTCGCCTTCTCCCTCGCCCATGCGTGCGGTGGTTCGCAAATGAGGACAGGCTTTTGCTTATAGTACTACAACAAGCTATCCCTCCCGCTCGTGGTGGACAGACATGCAGCAGTGGATTCGATACTGTAGAAGCAGCAGTAGTAACATCATTGTTCGTCTTCTCAAAGAGGCGAAGAGCCAAGTGCAACCCGAATGTGGCAGTTGAGAACCTTGGAGCACACATATAGCCAGGCTCTTGCATGAGACAAAATTGCTTTGTGATCCCACTATTGTAGTACTTGGTAGTATAGCCCTGTAAACTAGAAAGGGGTATTTGCCTTTCTAGAGATTTTAACAAGTGACTAGATTACACCAAGACGGAGTACATATGGAGCAAAATGAGTGAATCTACACCGTAAATAAATACATAGTTCTCTCGTTTTCCTCTCCGCCTTGATCGCGGTGCACAATATTGAGTATACTAGTACTGACTAGTCTCTTTTTGACACACATTTACGTTATTAACACAGTATAGACGCAAGCGCTCATATACAGGCGCATACACTCACCCCTATGAACGCACACACGCACACCCTAGCCCTATGAGCACCTCCGAAAGACTGAGCCGACATACTCCCTCCTTTCCGGTTTATAGGGCTTATCTCAAAATTTTAGTTTTCCCATTTTATAAGTCTCAATTTGATTGTTCCCCATCACATGTTCAGATTTCAAGGTGCAATAAATCATTGCATGCAAGTATTAAGAGAAAATTGACCAATGCATGTACTTTATGCATGCATGCATTGCAATTAATGCATTGATAAACACAATTTTTGATGAAAACAAGCGCATTAATTGAGTGGTTTTGCAAACTACAAAAAATGTTCCACCACTCACCATCTACCTTGGTTGGTGAGATTTTTGAATTGAGCCCTATAAATTGGAAAGGAGGTAGTACTATCATCTTGAAATTTACGAAGTCACCATAGGCACCTCGTTGTCGACGGGAACGTTTCCTGACACGCGATAGACATGAGCGGCAGTCACCTCCATAGGTGCTTGAATGCCAAGGAGGGAGAGGGTAGCGGTTCCCGAGACATTGAACAGTCAATGATGCATCCTCAATTGCATGCAGAGGGAATGAATTGGAGAAGCAGAATAGAGCCACCATGATGTGAATGCAACAGAGTTTGGACTCTCATATAAAGGCGCCCCATCACTCCAATCCATCTACTGCTAGTCTCTACGCAACACTGCTCACTCCAATCCAAGACCAAGTAACCAGAAGCCACAAACACCTATGGAGGCGATGGATGCGAGCGATAGTCGGCTGTACCAAATCATCCAAGGCGCCGGCCTACGGCCCCGCACCGTGTAGCATTTCCAGACGGTGCTGGTGACCGCCAGCGTCGTAGCCCTCGCCGATGCTGGCTTCACCTCTCGCATGGACTACATGATGATCAATTCCACCCAGAAGTTCACCATCGTCATGAAGCGCGCGGACGACCTTGCCGTACTGCTCCAGCCTGCATGCCCAGGCTCCTCATTGCCTGCCACCCTCATCGGCCTCCATGGCGACGAACTCTTTCAAGCCCTGGTGGCCCTGTAGGTGCCAGAGGTCACGACAAAGAATGTGCACCTCGAAGCCGCGCTCGCTGCGCAGCGCCTCGCCATGCAAGAAACCATTGACCTGCACATCCACGTCTATGAGGAAATCGTCTACATAGGACACTATAAGGCAAGCGAGGACAGAAAGACGTTGGCCTTCTTCCAGCGGTTGGAAACTTTGGACGCCATTGTTCAGAAGCATGTCGACCTGGCCACGAAAGCCGCTGCTACTTAGCCGCCGTTTGGTGGGCCGACGCCCTGAGTCGAGGAGGTGGACGTCGATGATGGATGCATCTCTTCTTGTCGCCTCCTGTAACCAGCACTGCATCGCCTCGTGGCCTTAATGTTTTATTAGTATAGTACTCCATCCGTTCCCAAATGTAAGTCTTTCTAGAGATTCCAGCAAGTGACTACATACGGAGCAAAATGAGTTAATCTACACTCTAAAATATGTCTACATACATCTATATGCTGTATTCCATTTGAAATATCTAAAAGGCTTATATTTAGGAACGGAGTGAGTATATGGCATTTTTATTCGAGTCGTAACATTTTCACTATGAGGTGGGGCCGTAGTTGAGCAAACTGACCATTGGCAAATCCCCACCCCGCCCACCGGGCGTCGGCTGAGTTTAGAATTAGAAGAGAGAAACGAGGGAGAAGAGCTAGCTGTAGCATAGACGCTATTATCAGATGGGACTCGTGTTGATAGAATAGGAGTACTGAGTACTCATACCTCTTTTTTAGGGAAAAAGTAGTCGTATATCTAGTACCACTAGTTGGGTGCGTACGACCTATACCTGTCATCACTTTAGGTCTCGTTTTCGAACCGCAGCTACGCTTCACCGTACATATTTTTTCACGCATTTATCCTCCTATATGTACTCCTAGGGTATTTCCACGTGCTCCCTTTTGCCGACATGTTGGACATAGAGCATCTATGTCTTAGTGCATGCACGACTCAGAGCATATGCCGGGGTACTTTACATTTCAGACTTCACGAATTACATGCAAACCCCCCGCAGAAGAATAAATAAATAAATGAATTACTACATGAAACTGGATTATTTTCATAGAAACTAGAGCATGTTCATTAAATTTTGGACATAACACGTTTATAAAAAACGACCGGACCTAAACCAGTCTAAGGGCCTCTTTGATTCGCAGGATACTGAAAACGTAGGAATGGGGAAAGTATGATGGCGATGAACCAAGACGAGGAGAACTCTAACTCAATTAGAGGTCAGAGTTAGATTCAAACCCTCAACTAACTCTAAACCAAAGAGGTGTATGGATGGCAGAGTTAGATTGACAATAAATGTTCTTTCTCAATCATTTGACTACATTGGACCCTATTTCCTGCCGGATTTGGTGTGGCCAGCTCTTGTGTGGCCTCCTCCCGCTCACAATTGACATAAGCGAACCATCTTTACAAATCAAGCATGCAAAACATGATAAAGTTTACTTTGTCCATACAAATGATATATCCAACTTAAACATACAAGTCGTCAATCAAGCTTCACAAAAAATACACTCCATGAAACAAAGCATGAGCTAACTCATCACGGAAGTCATTCACAATAGGGAGGGAGCCCGGAGCCCCTCACGCACCCAGGGAGGAACTCGTCATTGTCACTCTTGAGGAAGGCTCTGTAGAGCCCAAGCCCTGGGAACCCCTCCGACGCCGGCGCTTGCGAGTTGAGGTTGACACCGGCATGGGTAGCAGGGCCACTTGCCGACGACTGCGAACCGAATCTTCAGACCTCTAGAAATAGTGCAAGCCTGAAACTGAAATACCTAGAAAGGTGAACTGAATCTTTGGGCCTCTAGAAATAATGCAAGCCTGAAACTAAAATACCTAGAAAGGCGAACTAAATCTTTGGTCCTCTAGAAATAATGCAAGCCTGAAACTTAAATACCTAGAAAGGTGAACTGATTCTTTGGGCCTCTAGAAATAATGCAAGCCTGAAACTGAAATAGTTAGAAAGGTGAACTGAATCTTTGGGCCTCTAGAAACATTTATTACCTGCTCAAGAAGCATCAAACTATTCCATGCGTGCACCACAAATCTATACCAAGTTTAATCAGGATCTACTTTTCCAAACCAGAATTAGCACTAGAGCGAGCAAGATCAATGATATGGCTGTCAGACAGAGAAGGAACGAACAAACTCACCCCTCTCGCGACCTCCGTGGTAGATGCGCTGCCGCCGCGCACGACAGAGGGAGAAAAACGACTGGTGAAGGGGGAGCATGGCGAGCTTCGAATGCCGTAGGGAGAGGGCGGTCGGAGGAGAGAGAGGGCGAGCAGCGGAGCAGCGCTTGGGCGGGAGGGCCGATGGGGAACAGAGAGGAGTCGTGCGAGGGGGGGGGGGAGGGAGCGATCTGGTGCGGGTAGGGGAGATTTTTTAGTTCTCTTTTAGTGGGCACGAGGAGAACTAACCCAATTAGAACCTCTCCACCGGGCTAGTTTTTTTAGCTGAGTTACAGCAAACTAGCCCAAACTAACCACTCTTGTTTGGATAATTTGAGGCTATTCAACCCGAACTAGCTCTAACTCAGGGATCCAAACAAAGAGGAGTAGTACTATACATGCTACAGTCTAGACCGTAGCACATTGTTTTTTATGGCCACTAGCAGGATGCCCGTGCATTGCACAGAACATCAAGATGCATTTTTTAATAAAACACCTATTGTGATTGACTCATGCGGGGGGTAATTCCATTTGTAAAAACTAATGATATCTCGAGAAAGAGGAGAGATAAGGTGAGGAGGAGTGGGGCGTGGTGGTGATTGGTGGTCGGACTGATCAGCGGCATGTGGATGGATGACGCCAGCAGCGGCCACCATGCCAGATTGTTACAGAGGCTTCCTTTTTTAATTGCTCAACAATGAGGTTGTGGGAGATAAGGATGAACGAGGGAAGGCCTTATCTGCAAATGTGGAGAGATGTGCGGGTATCTTTTTGCAAAATTGCCATAGTTTGCTTTCTATCCGTCAAATATAGATCAGACGGTCTATATTGCAAGATGGCAGGCACACCAACATCACCAATTCTGTTTTTATAAGAGTAGAGATATCACCACATTGTTTTCTACTGCTGGTTCACTAGGCTGCCGTGGTTCGCACTCCTCTAACATGAGTAGTAGTACTGCTAGTCTATGCCGCATGATTCTTTGCTCCTTCTTACTACTACGTACTTCGCCGACATGTGGGAGAGCTAGCATCCGGGTCTACGTGTCATGTACCAGATTAGAGTGCGGAACGGAAGGGGGCATCACCCCGGTCGTACCGCCAGTAATTCATGACTGTAGTGAGTAGTCATATCACAAGTCTTTCCAGTAATAACGCGCCATCAAATCGCACAACCCGACCTTTCCAGCAGTAACTAAGTTGAATCCGCTACTCCGTCACCCTCCTCACCTCTCTGTCAAACCGCCTACGCGAAAACTGCCGCGCGTACTGCCTGGGAAAAGCCCCGCCCTCAACTTTTATCTACGCGAAAATAGTTCGAGCTTGTTCGTTCTATATAAATACTAGTACTGTATGTTTATTCACCCGTGGGGTTGTTCAATGAATTGAGGGCCGAGCAGCACAAGTGAACAATACTACTACTAGTAGTAAGTATGAGTCGTATAGTTAGTCATCTTAAATAGAGAGTTTCTTTAATGCCACGTACACAAATTGAAACGCTTGTTGTGGAGAGAAAAAGATAATCACTCCACTATATATGTAGGCAGGGGCCTAAGCGCTTGCTTTACTAGTGTTGCTCTCTTCATTCTCTCATCCTCTCTAGATCTAAACAAGACAGCGGTAGCGACATTTTGTCTCTGCTCACCGCTGGTCACAGATCCGGCCGGATCCCTTCGGCCGGTGTGTCTAGAGGACTTGGTGCATCGTTCACGCGGTCATCGTCGATGAGCGAGGAAACCCAAAGCTGCTGGAGGGGCCCAATCCTCTACCCGTGTCGTTCTCTCTGACACAGCGCCGGCTCGGGAGGTCCTCCGACCCTTCTTCCTCCCTGCCGTATTGTGCGCAAATCCGACCTGCCGCCGTCGACATCCCGACGACTCTCAGGTATAAGTTCTTGGAAGGTGGCCTTGCTCTACTGCCCCAGCTCCCCACATGTCTGCATGTGCATCTTTTTCTATTCCCATCAGCTCTTCCAAAACCACCTAAATTTTTAGTATTATTAGAGGTAAAGCTACTTCATGCATTCGAATCTAGTACTTGGTTCAAACAACAAAGAAAGAGGGGAAAGTTGTAGCATGAATCCAGGACTTGATTCAAAGAGCAAATAATAGGGTGAAGGTAGTAGAGACCGGATACCCAACCGACCTCTTGGTTGAAAAGGGAAATAATGGGAAAACGTAGTACAAACTGGATAAGGAACATATCTATTATTAGTTGAAAAAAGGATAGAAAGTGGCGGCTGGTGGACAAGTCAACAGAGTATGTCCAGGATTAGATTTGCTGCCCTCACAGAGTGAAAGGTCTCAAGGATTAGATGTTCTGCCCTCACATAGTAAAAGGTCTCTAGGATTAGATTTGCTGCCCTCACATAGTAAATGGTCTCCAGGATTAGATTTGCTGCCCTCACAGAGCATGAACTAACTCGGCATCACCACTTTATGCCTCCTTGTAGGTACATTGTGCTGATGCGTCCACTGTCGCATGTCCTACCAACCTTTTGTTGTTGTTAACATAAGGGCGCATGTAAAATAAAGCGATCACACTATTACCTTAAGGACATGTCTAACCAGTGTTATTGTTAATCTAATGCCTCCAGTGATATGATGCAATTAAACTCTATTAGAAATGGTACTCCAGTTGTTTTCCCCAGTGCGATAAGTAAGTTGCTCCTTTACGCTTCTGAGTGTCCTAGTGTCCCCACGGTCCCATGCCCTTAAACCAACTCTTTAGCTGCTATTGATTTACTGTATCTGGTAAACAAGCAATGCCACCATTAAAGTAATCCCATATTTGACGAATGTCATTGTTGATCATAATGCTTCCCGTAACATGAAGCATTGCTGAGTTTTAATATTTCTACTGTCCTTGCATGATTTCCATGAACATAATTAAGATGCTTCTTTTCCTTTCATGTATGTTTCGTATATTCTTATTGACCAGCAACTGTGTACTTTCTATCTTTTTGTGCAGATAGGGATATCCATTTCACCTTGTTGCTATTGTGACCTTTTGGTGAACAGCACAAAACACTTTTTTTGGAATGAGTGTCTTGTGCAGTTCAACTAAAATGTCACGTGGGCAACATCTCTCAATTTTGGTGGAACTGCACAAAATGGTGATTGGAGTTTCCAAAATCTCCGTCAAATTTTGCTGGTAATCTCGTGCAACATTTTATTAGCCTTCGCAAGATGAGCCGTCACTGTCACCATAATGGCACTTTATTTTAGTGGAACTGCACAAAAGGATAAGCAAATTATAGTTGCACCTTACATGAGCCGGATAGCCAACCTTAATGTTCCTCAATTTTAGTGAAACTACTAAAGAAGAACCTGCTAGCTCACGAGAGCAAGTAATTCTTGCTAGCTGAATGATGCAATCTTTGCCTCATTTCAGGTGAACTATAGAAAAAGGCGCATGAATTGAATCATGGAACTCTAGGCTGGCCTCATCCGAGTGGAACTGCAGGTTGAGTTCAAGGAGTGCCATTATTATAGTAATCATGCTCTTCTTATTTGTGTTGTGCAAACAGGAATACTCAACTACAAATGTTGTGGCAGTCAAGAGCATTCACCAAGTTCTTGGGTTGTATGATACGGTGAGACAAGATGGATTTAATCCCGATATTCACTTTATCAAAAGGCTCTAATGGGTTGGTTCTGAATCTTGCAAGTTGGGAATCAGTGAGATGTGTAGGCATCTTTGTTGTAGTTATTATTTAAATCTTATTTGTTGGTTCTGAATCTTGCAAGCTGGGAATCAATGAGATGTGTAGGCATCTTTGTTGTACTTATTATTTGGATCTTCTTTGTTGGTTCTGAATCTTGCAAGCTGGGAAACACGGCATGATGATGCAGAGGACAACAACCATAACAAACAGTTCAAACTTGGTAGTATTATCTGTGTGAAAGTGCGACAAATGTGCTGATCGTGTGCGTCTTGAGAATAATAAGTCTAATTGTTGTGCATGTTGATCCTGTGCACTGATAGAATGAGCCAATGCATTGCTTGTTTTAAGAATAAATTTCTATTAAAGCTAATTAAATTTAAGTAAAGTGACCACTAACACTTGTTATTACAGTACCAATATAGACCCGCTCATGAACCGACATGTGGCCGGAGTAGGTTTCTTAATGGATGCGTTTGAATGCACCGAGGGTGCATCTTCTGTCGGGCGTGCAACGGGTGAGGGAGGGGCAGTAACTGTTGTCGCCTGTACGCACTCAGTTTGCTGTTGAATCCAGTTCCCCAGGAGCTGAAAAATGAACTGTTGTCGCCGCCTACCCACTCGTTGACTTGAAGAGACTCCAATGGCAATCCAAGGGGTGAGCCTACTGGATATGGGCTTCAGCAAGGAGTTCACCTTTGAGTTCGCCGTTCAGTCCCATGGCTGCACCAAGTTGAATGTGATGTACACCAATGATCCGGACTTGGTGAAGATCTGCCTCACCGAGTTCAAGCAGTACCTACAAGACAAGAAAGCACAAGGTCGCAGGAGTAGACCTTGCACCCATCCATTCGTATCCTGACAGGGACCAGCGGATCGCCGTCACCCAGGTATGTGTGCGGGACGAGGTTCTCGTCTACCACTGCTGTAGCGCCATCAGAGTTTCTGGAGCATTCGCCCGTCTACACCTTCTCTACGGTGGAGAGAAGGAACAACACGACGATTCAGCCATCTAGTGGAACAAGCTTGTCGACATCCAGAAGCAATACAAGATCATCGGCAACGGGCAGGAGAAGGACTCCGTGGTTGACCTCGCCAAGACCATGATCGACCCCTGATACGCCAACATGAAAGAAGACAATGATACCAAGGACCTGAACATGTGGGAGGCACCTCTAAATCTAGCCTACATAACCTACGCGACCAAGGACGCATACGCATGCTACGACATGTACAGGCGGATCTTGGACATGAGGGCGTGTCTGCTTCCCGTAACCGACGGGTACACGGACAACCGAGGGTCATGATCAAGCGTGCCAGGAAGGTCTAGATGTTGTACTTTATCTGTTTAAGCACCTTTATCATCTGAGTGTTTCATGCATTAGCCTATGTGTCGTAATTATCTGTTTTGTCTGAAATATTTCTTTTAAGAACCCATTAACCTGTTTGCTTTTTTAGTGGCGATTTGCTTATGTATGTAACTAGTTCACTCGTCCATTTCAAAAAAAAAACTAGTTCACTCGGCTGCTGTGCTTTGAACTCCTTCCTCCCAACATATTCCCCTTCTCAGGTGGACCCAGCAGGTCTAGTACACAGACATATGGGACCAACCACCTATCCATTTGTATTTCTTTATTTTGTTCAATCTTTCATCCTCTTCCTGTACAGCAGCTGGCCATCATAGCCTATGGCGTTGGCTAGGCCATCCCTCTACTCCCACACATTGTCCGGCGGCGGCAGCTCCACCAGCCCACCCTACACCCGAACAAGTCAACCCTCGTACCCCCCTCCGCCTGCGTCTTCCCATGCCCCGGTTCGTTTGGTCCGAGGTCTCGACGTCATCCTCCGCCTTGGTGCTCTCGCCACGGTGTCGCCGTCTGTCGTTCCCAACATGGTCAAAAAAACAAGAGGAATCGAGAGACAACTATTTGTCGAGAGGCTGACTGTCCCGGGCCCACCAGGTCCATGGCCTATGTTTTGTTGTTTAACATGGGAAGCCCACGACATGTTTCAACATTTTTTAGATCCAGCAGGTATCAAGCGGCCTCTGGGCCTCCCAACCTAGCTTGTCTATAACATCAGCAGCCCAAGTTATGTTTGTTTTTTTCAAGACGACGCACAACTCAGTTCTATTTTTTTATAAGAATGCAAAACTGCTATGTTTTCTATAAGAATGCAAAACTGAACCTATATTTATATCTTATTTTATTACACACACACATATAGGTTCCGTTAATAGAAACAACAAAAGGTTCCGTTAAACCTGTCGTTCGTCCAACCATTTTATAGACCTTCCCACTTCCTTTTTTTTCGTTTTCATTAATCCTATATCTGAATTTTCTCCCACTTTCTTTTTCGATGTAAACCAAGTTTTCTCCCAGTACTTTTCCCTAGAACCAACTCAACTTTCCCACTCTAGCCTAAAAAATAATAATACCCCACCTCCTATTAACTCATCAAATTAAAATGATATTTTATTTCGTAATTTGAAAGTTCTTACAAAATGATAATAATAATTGTTTATGTATAACTTGGCAAGTTAACTCCTAGTGATTGCATACATATGCTTGCAAAGATTTTACTCACCAATGCAGTAATAGACGTGCAATCATGTGTTTATGTTTTTATAACATTTCTCCGTCCAGCCCAACATGATATTTTCACCCAGCCTAGCAAGTCCAAGGATTTTGAGAAAAATGCAAATGGGCTTTAAATTCTACCATATATATAAACTTGCTGCATAGATGCTACATCATTGTTTCACCCAGCCCATCAAATGGACTAAAAACAAATGGACTGGCTGACATGTGGGCCAGTAGGTCGAAGCCTAAGGAAGGCGTTGGATTTACATCCAACGACCGGCATTCTTCTTCTCATCTTCTTCCCCCAGCGCTGCCGGGACCACCTGCTCCAGCCTCTGGCGTCCAGCAGTGTTGTTTTGCGCACCTCGCAGCGAGACGCTACCCCACCGACGGCCAGGCCATCCCTCCACTCCGCACCTCTTGTTTCTCTACCGAGTGTAGGCCCACCCCGCACCCGAACCAGTCAAGTTTCCCACTCCTCTCCATCTGCGACTCCACTGCCGCGTCTTCCCCATGTCCGGGTCATTCCAGTCTGGGGCCTCGCCGTCGTCCACCACCTCGCTGTGCTCGGCGCGGCGTGGTCAACAAACGAGAGTCATCGGAAGAGGACTGTACATGGAACGCCTGACGGCTGGGACCCACGAGGTCCATGGTCGCACGGAAGGAAAGTTCCTCCTTATTAAGCTGTTTCCTCCCCCCGACAGCTGGGACCCACCGACTGTATCTTCGCACTGAAGGAAGTGCCTACTTGTTATGCGAAAAAAACTATTCCTCCCGATGACACCTGGGACCTGGCACATTTGGTGGCTGACTTGTGGGCCTACTAAGCAGACGTGTACGCATGGCTTTGTCAACTTAATCAACAAATGATTCTAGCAGCTGGACCGTTGGATGTTAATCCAACAGCAGCGCTCCTTCTTCAACCTCTGTTCTTGCTCATGTCTCCCGTGGGTGGCTGTGCTGCCACGCACCCGAACCAGTCAAGTTTCCCACTCCTCTCCATCTGCGACTCCACTACCGCGTCTTCCCCATCTCTGGGTCGTTCCAGTCTGGGGCCTCGCCGTCGTCCATCGGCCTTGGTGCGCTCGGCACGGTGTGGTAAACGTGGTCAACAAACGAGAGTCATAGGAAGCTGACTATACATGAGAGGCTGATAGTGAGGATGCACCACGCCCATTGATGCATGCATGCAACTGCATCCTTTTTACCCAGAAAAATAATGTTTTCTCCCCAACTACTGGGACCCAACAGCTACATCTTCGCATGCAAGGAAGTGCCTAACAGTCGGGACCCACCTGGTCGAAGCATATGTAGCATTGTCATTCTGGTCGCCAATGTGTACATACATATGATCAGAATGTCTGCAGGCTACAACGATGTATCGTGGCCGAGTAAGGAAGAGCACGTGTCGTAGTAGAGGCACACACATAGCATGTACACGTACGTACAACGGCCAGGGTGCAAGAAAGTAAATACAACCATGTACGCACATACGTGCGAGGTCTCGAACGCCAACTTGCACATACGTACGGCCAGGGCTCATGTACATGGTTGGGTCGGAACGGAGAAACTGCATCGTCGACGTGTTCATGGGGAGGCAACGGAATGCGGCGTGTTCACCAGGAGGCAACGGAATGCGTGCTGTTCATCGAGAGCCAACCGGCTTGGACGGAACAACCGACGGAGATGAGGCCTGGTGTACCGCTGAATGGAGGAAACGACCTTGTGTTTGACCGGCCATGGTCGAAATGGGATCCTTTTCATTGGGAGGGGTCTGGCGCACCGCAAAACGGAGGAAACAGACTTCTCTTGGACCTCCTACAGTTGAAACGGGGTCCTGTTGATCAGGAGGGGTGTGGCGTACCGCAAAACGGAGGAAACAGACTTGTGTTGGAGCGCTACGGTAGAAATGGGGGTCCTGTTCATCGGGAGGGGTATGGCATACCGCAAAACGGGACTCCATGGGATATTGTTCATCTCAACCGTCACTACTTCCGTGGGCTACTGTTCATCCACTGTCGACCTCCTCCAGCCTCCACCTGTGACTGTTCATCCACGGGCTCCTATTCATCCAGCCTCCACCGCGCGCTGCTCCACCGGTTACTGTTCAACCAGCCCTCTCCACGGGGTCCTGTTCAACCACCCCTCCATGGGCTACTATTCATCTAGCCCTCCACCGGCTACTGCTCAACCAGCCCTCCACGAGGTCCTGTTTATCCTGCCCTCCACGGGGTCCTGTTCATCCACCCCCCAACCGGCTCGATCGATCGGGGTCCTGTTCATCCAGCAGCAACGACCTCTACTACCACGGGGTCCTGTTCATCCAACCCCCCACTAGGAACTGTTCATCCAACCCCTACCCCCCAACAATGCTCATTGTTCATCCAGAGGCAGCATCGATCGGCTTCAGTTAGCAGCAGTAGAGAAGGAATCACTCGGGTTCAGTTAACAACAAGGGATTGATCGCTCGGGTTTAGTAACGTAGCTAGTGCAATCGCTCGGGTTTAGTTAGAGCCCAATGCCTCGCTCGGGTTCAGTTAGAGCGCAAGGCCTTGCACACACGCGCATACGTATGAGAGAAGCGTGCATCGCTCGGCCCCTGACCACCCACCGTAACCGGGAACTCCCCCGATATTTTCCTCGCCCTCGCTTCTACCACGGTTTTTTCCATCATGGATGGCCTAAAGAATGTCATACAGCTTCATCTCTAGCCCGCTCAGGACGAAAAGCCCATTTTCTGTCATGATTTTTTGTCATAGAAGTAGGAGTCCACCACATCTATGATGATACCGAGTTTTGTCACAATTATCATCATAGAAGTGCCATAAGCATGACAGAAAAAAATCATTCGGCCCAAAATGTCACGGATGTTTCTTTTTTTGTAGTGATAGTTCGGGACCCCCTACCCGAGATCAGCCGGTTTTAACACAAACAGCCGCCACCTTGCAGAACCCGCCAAGCAACACAGGATTGAGCATTCCCCAACATGAACTTGGAGCCACCAGCTCATCTGGCGCCACAGGGCCAAATTTTGATGAAGAGATTGCTCAGATCCTGCTCCGCTTGGCCCAGAATCCACGGATGCTAATGACATTGCCAATGAGCATGAATACTTTTCTTTCTTGCGGGCCAGTGCTGAAGGGTTAAAGGGAGTCTAGGATAGGTACAACAACAGTTGGAAGCAAGCTTAGGCGAAGCACAAATCCACGGATCTGGTTGACCAGCAGCTGAAGGAGAAAGTTGAAGAGCTGCGTACATGGTACAACATCCGGTGCCGCAAACTCATTCACCAAGAAAAGAAGCTAGGTACTGCCGGAGAGAAGGCATAAGCCCGCGACGATAAGTTGATGGAGCGCGAAGCGCTTCTTAACGTCAAGGAAAAGGAACTTGCTGCCCGGGAGCAATCCATTGCCACCACCCTCCACGGCAAAGATGACAAAATTGAAGTACTCGTGCAGTAGCAGACTCAGAAGTTGGCAGACAACCACAAGAAAGCCATGGAAGCCCACATCTCGAAAAGCGCCACCAAGCTTAAGGCGGTTGATGTTGAGGCCACAGTCGTTGCTTCCGCTAAGGCAGACTTGGAGGCCTAGGCAGGCTGGTATAAGGAAGATCTCACCGTCAGGGTCAAGGAAGTCGAGGCTCTCCAGGCTAAGGCATAGAAAACAACTCTCACTCTAAAGGAGCTGCAGACAAGGTAGTTAGAGTCGGGATTCGGAGTCGGATCGGTTTTCCATAGACAGAATCGAGTCGTAAGATTGAGTCGTGGAATCGAGGATTCTACTAGATTTACTCAAATTAGATATTTTGTATGCACACAAGAAATTTATATGGGTTCTATAGAGTTTTGACACTAAATATGGAGCAAAGAATGTACACATCAATGCTAGTTGTATTCCACTTCTTTTTATGGCTAACCTACCATCTAGCGCGCATGTATGGAACATATATGAGAGGGAAATATATAGAACATTTAAACCTTCAATGCACGAAATTTACTTATGTTCTTTTTAGAGTGTGTGAATAGTCGATCACTTGTCTATCTGACCTACAGTACTAAACCTTGAAGGGACTTGCTCTCCTTCTCCAATCAATCTTGAAGCATCCTCCTTTTCACGCCAATTCCATATGTTGACAAGCCTGATCCTCAATTTTGATCTAAGGTTTCTGAGAGCTAGACCAAAGGTGTCTACGGCTAAGCGTTTGGACATGGGAGGGGAATAAAGGTCCATAGGAAAAGGGGTTTGGATGATGGCATACTATTTTCCTACAACTAAACAAATGGCTTAGATAAGTTAGTAGAATCGGATGTAGTCCATAGCATAGTCGGGATTGTATAGTTTTGTACATGATTCTATGATTTGGACCGCGACTCAACATGGATTCTACCTGATATGGATTCGTAGTGGGATTTGGATCGACATGCTTCCGTAGGGTCCTGAAGTCGTAGGACTCTAGCAGTCGAATCGGGATTCTGACTACCTTGGCTGCAGACGCAGCTCTCATACAAGGGCCAAGAACTAACCACCGCCAATGATGGAGTCCAAGACCTGAAGTACAAACTTGCTGGCCTAGAGGAGAACCTTCAATCCGCCAAAGGGTGGGAGAGAATCTTGGCAGAGAAGCTCATTCCTAAGGAAACTCCTCGAAAGGATGTCGAGGGCAAGCATGAGGAGCTGCAGAAGATGCATTCCCTCTAGATAGAGAATTTGGTTGACACGGCGGAGCGCCTCACTTTTCAGCTGATTCAGATGGACATTGAGAGCTAGAGCTTCGTTGTCAATGATCATGAGGTTGCCAGTGCAGGTCGACCAAGTTCTTCGGCAGCCTGATTGAAGCACTAAAAACATACCATGACAACAGGAACGCCTCCTTCACCAACAAATCCCAACAATTCGCCCGCAATGTGGTCTATACTGCACTGCTCAATCTTGTTTACCGCAATCCATGTCTCGACATCTCCAAGGTCTTCAAAAAGTTGTCAGTGAACACAAATATCACCGCCACCGACAACATCATTGCCCCTTTTACCGACAAGGTTCTTAATGTTCCCAAGCTCCTGGGCGACCACACTTACTAGGCCTGTTGCCGAATCCATCACTGCACTGCCATGTGAAAGATACATTTGGCTTGATGTTAGGTCTGCGCCACTTCCGTGATGTAATATGACTTTAAATGTGTGTAGAGATGTATGCTATCCATTTGATTTACTTTGCTTTTGGGTCTTGTATAATTTATCACCCTATGCATGCTGGAACCTTGTCGGGGCGTACTAACTGCTAGTGCTTTGGGGGAGGATCCCTACCAGCCTGCTGGTATATTACCACCGGCAAGTTACCCTTTGACGTTTTCAATGCAGCCACCTAAATAGTTGAGCAGACTCGAAACAAACAAGGGAGCGAATGACTATGGAAGGGATCCTTCGTGTGCAGGTTTCTTATACAAAACACCAAGTTCAAACCAAGGGAATCGCATAAAAATAATTAAATAATCTAGAGTTGAAGAATTTTTCAACTTAGTTTTTTTCTTATTGCTATCGTTGTTGTGAGGGATGGAAGATCCTTCATCCTACCCCCCTGGAAATATTGTTCACGAGGAACTCTTTTATTCATACATAGAGTATGCACAAAGATCCATTATGTGATGAGAGTTCGGTCAAGGGAAGGTGAAGTAAACATCTTGCCACGGCATCCTAGCAACGACCCGGGCCTGCTGGCCCTAGCGGATACCCAACAAACTTGCCGCGACCCACGATGCTGCTGGGGGCCTGACCCTACAAGGTGGACGCTCGAGACACCGGGCGTAGGCTCATTGACGACTGGGTTAATCACACACGCCTTATTGCCGAGGACGCCTCCCATCTCTGATATTCATTCGGAAGTAGCACGATCGTTGCTATTGTAGTAGAATGATCATGGCTTCTGCTTGCTCAAATGTGGCTACTCTGGTGACCATGCTTGCCGGTGTGCATAAGGAGGCGGGGGTAGCGTGCCCGCGTCACCCACGCCGTTGTTGCTATCTCCGCCGAAGGGTCGAGGTAGACGTCTGCCTCAGGCGTCTCCTCCGCCTGTCTCCACCGTAGTGGGCACGACGACCGCTCCTCCTGTGCCGGCCATGCCCACCATGGCGTCCACACCGTCCGCGGTGACGGTGCCGCCTGGGTCATACGCAGGCGTGTGGGATGGGAGTACAGACGTGGAAGGTTTTGTTGTCATGGAGCCCTTCTTCTTGGGCGCCATGAAAAGTGAAGAAGATGCTAAACTCGATGAAGTCAATGCGCCGTTCGTCGGCTTGATTCACATCAGCAACGACCCCCTACTTGGCGCTCCAAAGATGTCGGCATGTGGTCGGCGGTCTATGGGACAGTGATGCCCCTTTCTGGTTCGGCAAGGGGGGTGCACACGACGCAAATAGCAAGAACAACAAGAGACCCGACGGTTTTTACCCATGCTCGGGCCACTGAGAAGCATAAAACGCTACTCTTGCCTTGGTGTATTGGATGGGTGTGTACGCAAGTACATAGAGTGCTCTCCCCCGGCAAGTCGCGAGGAGAGGGCAGCTCCATGAGTATGTATGAGTGAGGTGGCAATGGGTTCGAACGCTCGTAAAGGTTGCCCTGGCACTACTTTTATAGCTCAAGGGGTTACCACAGTGGCAACAAGGTCTACACGGTGATTAGATAGAAACTGAACTATCATACCTAACCCTGCTAGTTAGGACAAAATGCATTAAATGCGTCTCTAGGTGTCGCAAGGAGGAGCCCCGGAAAGGTTGCGACACCGCTTGCTCATCTACCTCCTATTAGCTTGACACGCCATTAGGACGGGTGTCAATAAAGGTAATTTTCCCTCCGGTGACCCAACATGTGCATGGGAGCTTCACCGCACCGTCTGCGGGCTCGACACCTCACCGGTCAACTAACAGCTGGCTGGTGAGGTTGACCGCTGGTGGTTGATGGTGGTCCACGTGCTGCAAGGCTTACCATGCCTTTGTCTTGCCGGTCCTGCCTTGCCGGCAAGGTCCTCCTTCTAGCACTTTAATTATGTAAGTTGTGTTGGTCTTCTTGATGCGCTCCTTGATATCACGAAGAGCTGCTTCTTGGTCTTACATCAGTCCCCGTCAAGGCCCTTCCCGGGAACGCTACCACTGTCCGTGCACAATTCAGGGGGACTAAGGACCCCGTTCTTAGTGCACTGATAGAAGGTGACCTGTATAAAAGAAGTGTCATAGGTGTCCTCCAAAGGTGTATAGCCGAGGAGAAAGGATGTGATATCTTGGCCGAGATCCACTCCTACATGAGCGGCCATCATGCTGCAACACGGGTCTTGGTTAGCAAAGCTTCCCGAGTTGGATTTTATTGGCCTACCACCAAAGAGGACGCACAAAGTTTGATCCAATGGTGCCCCGGCTGCTGGATTTTTGCCAACCAAAGCCACATGCCCCCACGGCTCTTCCAAATATTTGTCCATTTGTGGTATAGGGGCTTGACATGGTCGGCCCTGTTAAAGGGGGCTCGCACAAAAATAAATACTTACTCATCATGGTAGATAAATTCACAAAGTGGATCGAAGCAAAGATGGTCACAAGAGCCGAGGCAACGCATGTCCTAGAATTTATCTCTCGCTTGGTTCATTAATATGGTGTCCCCCATAGTATAATTACAGACAATGACACAAATTCCACTGCCAAAGATGTCAAGGCGTGGTGTGCAAATATGGGCATTCAGCTCGACTATGCATCCATCTACCACTCCAAACCAATGGACAGGTCGAATGTGCCAACTGACTTGTTTTTAGTGGTATCAAGCCATGATTAGTCCGTTACTTAATGGATGCGGACTGTCATTGGGTAGAGGAGCTTGACTCCATATTATGGGGCTTACGCACTATGCCTAACCGGTCCATAGGTTACACACCTTTCTTCATGGTGTACGAAGCCGAGGCTATCTTACATGTGACCTCATTCAACATGCACCTCAAGTACATATGCATGAAGAGAGGGAGGTCAAGATAGATCGGCAGTACGACCTTGATGCCCTCAAAGAGGAGAGCGGTGTGTCTCGGGCTCATTCCACTTTTTTACCAACAACAAGCATGACACTACCAGAGCAATGAATTCTAGACGAAAGCTTTCAATAAAGGTGACTTGGTCATGAGGTTTCATTCGAAAAATCATAAGTGTAAACTCTCCCCGAAAGGGGATGGACCATTCATAATTGACCAAGTGCTCATCAGAGGTGCATATCATACCCGAGATCCTGTAGATAACAGACTAGAGTCGAATCCTTGGAATGCTGCCCTGCCTCGATGCTTTTACAGTTAATCGCATCCACCCCCACTTTAACTTTTTGCTCATTTTTTCCCTTAGCATTTAATAGATATATATTTTATTTTTGTCCTTTTAAGTTAAAACCTTTTTGCTAGTTGTGAGCGGTAAATCCGAAGCGATCTGGTTACTTCGGACACATGTTATATGTACGATATACACTATGCTACGGGCTTTTTCAAAACAAAATATATCGTACGCACTCTTGGTGCATCCTTCCAATCACATTACACCTTCATACACTAGAAAAAATGACACATCCGTGACATTTTGGGCCAATCAATTTTTTTCTGTCATGCTTATGACACTTCTAGGATGATAATTGTGACAAAACCCGGTATCATCATAGATGTGGTGGGCTCCTACTTCTATGACAAAAAATCATGACAGGAAATGGGCTTTTCATCATGGGTGGGCTAGCGACGCGGATGGATGACATTCTTTGGGCCGTCCACGATGGAAAAAACCATGGTAGAAGCGAGGCCGAGGAAAATATCGGAGAGTTCCCGGTAACAGTGGGTGGTCGGGGCCGAGCGATGCACGCAGGGATTGCGAGTTTCTCTCATACTCGTACGCGCGTGGGTGCGAGGCGTTGGCTCTAACTGAACCCGAGTGAGGTGTTCGCCTACTAAACCCGAGCAATTGCACTAGCTACGCAGTACTGAACCCGAGCGATCTATCGATCCCTGGTTGCTAACTGAACCCGATGGAGCGATTCCTTTGCTACTACTTCTAACTGAAGCCGATCGAACCTACTGCCTCTTGATGAACAGTGAGCGTTGTTGGGGCTTGGATGAACAGTTCCTGGTGGCGGTTGGATGAACAGGACCCCGTGGTAGTAGAGGTCGCTGCCGCTGGATGAACATGACCCTGATTGAGCCAGGTGGGGGTGGATGAACAGGACCCCGTGGAGGGCTGGGTGAACAACAGCTGGTGGAGGGCTGGTTGAACAGTAGCCGGTGTAGGGCTGGATGAACAGTAGCCCATGGAGGGGTGGTTAAATAGGACCCTGTGGAGAGGGCTGGTTGAACAGTAGCCGGTGGAGGCTGGATGAACAGTAGCTCCGTGGAGGCTGGAGCGAGGCAGTAGACGGTGGATGAACAGTAGCCCGTGTAGTCCCGTTTTGCGGTATGCCACACCCCTCTCGATGAACAGGACCCCCGTTTCGATAGTAGGAGGTCGAAGAGAAGTCTGTTTCCTCCGTTTTGCGGTAGCTACACCCCTCCCGATCAAAAGGACCCCGTTTCAACCGTAGGAGGTCGAAGAGAAGTCGGTTTCCTCTGTTTTGCGGTACGCCAGACCCCTCCCGGTGAACATGATCCCGTTTCGACCGTACGCAGTTGAACATAAGGCCGTTTCCTCCGTTCTATTGTACGCCAGGCCTCATTTTGGTTGTTTCTTCCAAGCCGGTTGGCTGCCGATGAAAATGATGCATTTCGTCGCCCCCTGATGAACAGGACGATGCAGTTTCTCCGTTCCGACCCTGCCAGTTGGCTGCCGATGAACAGGACGCCATCACTGCTCTCCGCTGCCTCTCCATGTACACGAGCCCTGGTCGTACGTATGCACGAGTAGGCATTCGAGACCCGCCCATATGTACGTACGTGGCCGTAATTACTTCCTTGCACCTTGGCTGTGCGTACATGTACACGATATTGACGGGACAGCGTGACATGTTACGTACGCGCCTCTACTATGACACCTGCCCTTCCTTACTCGGCCACGGTTCATCGCTACAGCCTGCAGACAGACCGCTCGACCCAATCATGAGCTCTCAAGAGAAATTATTATAATTTTTATGCTTGTCTTTCTCATGATGATCGATCCATGCTCGTGAAGAAGACTATTGAATTCCGGTGGATCTTTTGGAAAGAATTAAATGCAACTCTGAAGATTGGGAACTCGACGAAGGTAAAGAGTCAGGTACTAAACTTAAATATGATTGTTGTTAAATCTTTTATGAATACCGATGCTTTTCAAAAGTTTAACACTAAATATGGACTTCACTCTGAGATAGTAGCCTCTTTTTGTTAATCATTTGCTACTCATGTTGATCTCCGTAAGGAGAAGTGGTTTAAATATCACCCACCTATTAAAGAAGAAACTAAAGAACCAGAACTAGTTAAAGAAGAAACTATACTTTATAATGTTGATCCAGTTGTTCCTACTGCTTATATTGAGAAACCACCTTTCCCTGTTAAGATAAAGGAACATGCTGAAGTTTCAACTGTGGTTAACAAAAGTTATATTAGAACACCTAAACCTGATGAACAAATCAAACTAGAACCTACTGTTGCTATGGTTAAGGATCTCCTAGAAGAAAATGTACATGGGCATGTTATTTACTTCTGTAATGAAGCTACTAGAATTACCAAACCTAATAAAGAGGAAAAACATAGACCCGTGGTTGGCATGCCTGTTGTCTCAGTTAAAATAGGAGATCACTGTTATCATGGTTTATGTGACATAGGTGCTAGCGTGAGTGCCATTCCCTTTACCTTATATCAAGAAATTATGAATGACATAGCACCCACTAAAGTAGAAGAAACAGATGCCACTATTAACATTGCTAATAGAGACACCATCACACGACTTGGAATTGTTAGAGATGTTGAAGTCTTGTGTGGGAAAATAAAATACCCTACTGATTTTCTTGTTCTTAGTTCCCCACAAGATGATTTCTGTCCCATTATCTTTGGTAGACCTTTCTTAAATACTGTTAATGCTAAAACAAATTGTGAGAAACAAACTGTCGGTGTTAGTTTTGGTGATGAGTCTCATGAGTTTAATTTTTCCAAGTTTAGTAGAAAGCTTCATGAAAAAGAATTGCCTAGTAAGGATGAAATAATTGGTCTTGCTTCTATTGTTGTGCCCCCTACTGATCCTCTATAACAATATCTGCTAAACCATGAAAATGATTTACATACGCATGAAAGAAATGAAATATATAAGATTTTCTTTGAACAACGTCCTCGGCTTAAACACAATTTGCCTATTAAAACTCTAGGAGGTCCTCCTCCACCTAAAGGTGATCTTGTGTTTGAATTAAAACAATTGCCAGATACTTTGAAATATGCTTATCTTGATGAGAAGAAGATATATCCTATTTTTATTACTGCTAACCTTTCAGAACATGAAGAAGAAAGATTATTGAAAGTTCTGAGGAAGCACCGAGCTGCTATTGGATATACTCTTGATGATTTAAAGGGCATTAGTCCCACTCTATGTCAGCACAAGATTAATATGGAACCTGATGCTAAACCCGTTGTTGATCACCAACGTTGGTTAAATCCGAAGATGAAGGAAGTGGTAAGAACGAAAATATTAAAACTTCTGGAAGCAAGTATAATCTATCCTATAGCTGATAGTAGATGGGTAAGTCATGTTCATTGTGTTCCTAAGAAAGGAGGTATCGCTGTTCTTCCTAATGATAAGAATGAACTTATTCCACAAAGAATCATTATAGGCTATAGAATGGTAATTGACTTTAGAAAATTAAACAAAGCAACTAGAAAAGATCATTACCCTCTGCCCTTTTATTGATCAAATGCTAGAGACATTATCTAAGTGCACACATTTTTGCTTCCTTGACGGATATTCTGGTTTTTCACAAATACCTATTTCTCAACCTGATCAAGAAAAGACCACTTTTACTTGTCCCTTTGGAGCTTATGCTTATAGACATATGCCTTTTGGTTTATGCAATGCACCTACTACCTTTCAAAGATGTATGACGGCTATATTCTCTGACTTTTGTGAAAAGATTGTTGATGTTTTCCTGGATGACTTCTCCATTTATGGGAAGTGTTTTGATGATTGTTTAAGCAATCTTGATCGAGTTTTGCAGAGATGTGAGCAAACAAATCTTGTCTTGAATTGGGAGAAGTGCCAGTTTATGGTTAATGAAGGTATTGTCTTGGGTCATAAAATTTCTGAAAGAGGTATTGAAGTGGCCAAAGCTAAGATTGATGCAATTGAGAAAATGCCATGTCCTAAAGATATCAAAGGTGTTCGTAGTTTCTTAGGTGATGTTGGTTTCTATAGGAGATTTATCAAAGAATTTCCCAAAATTTCTAGGCCTCTTGCAAAGCTTTTGCAAAAGGACGTTCCTTTTGTTTTTTATGATGATTGTTTAGTAGCCTTCGAAACACTCAACAAAGCCTTAATTTCTGCACCTATTATTTAACCACCTGATTGGAACTTGCCTTTTGAAATTATGTGTGATGCTAGTGATTATGTTGTTGGTGCTGTTCTAGGACAAAGAGTTAATAAGAAACTGAATGTTATTCATTATGCTAGTAAAACTCTAGACAGTGCTCAAAGAAATTATTCTACTATTGAAAAAGAATTTCTAGCAGTGGTGTTTGCTTGTGATAAATTTAGGTCTTACATTATTGATTTAAAAGTAATTGTTCACACCGATCATGCTGCTGTTAAATATCTTATGGAAAAGAAAGATGCTAAACCTAGACTTATTCGATGGGTTCTCTTGCTACAAGAATTTGATTTGCATATCACTGATAGAAAAGGAGCAGAGAACCCCGTAGCTGATAATTTATCTAGGCTTGAAAATGTGCTTGATGACCCACTACCTATTATTGATAGTTTTCCTGATGAGCAGTTAGCTGCAATAAATGTTTCTCATAACACTCCTAGGTATGCTGACTATGCTAATTAGATTGTTGCTAAATATTTACCACCTAGCTTTACATACCAACAAAACAAAAAAATTATCTATGATTTAAGAAACTACTTCTGGGATGACCCACATCTTTATAAAGAAGGAGTAGATGGTATTATTAGACGATGTGTACCTGAGCATGAACGGGGACAAATCCTATGGAAATGTCACTCCGAAGCTTATGGAGGGCATCATGCGGGAGATAGAACTGCTCACAAGGTATTGCAGTCTGGATTTTATTGGCCTACTCTTTTTAAGGATGCTTGTAAGTTCGTCTTTGTCTTGTGATGAATGTCAAAAAATAGGTAATATCGGTAAGTGTCGGTGTCAAAACCGGCGGATCTCGGGTAGGGGGTCCCGAACTGTGCGTCTAGGCGGATGGTAACAGGAGGCAGGGGACACGATGTTTTACCCAGGTTCGCGCCCTCTTGATGGAGGTAAAACCCTACGTCCTGCTTGATTTATTCTTGATGATATGGGTATTACAAGAGTTGGTCTACCACGAGATCGGAGAGGCTAAACCCTAGAAGCTAGCCTATGGTATGATTGTTGTTGTCCTATGGACTAAAACCCTCCAGTTTACATAGACACCGGAGGGGGCTAGGGTTACAGAAGGTCGGTTACAAAGGAGGAGATATCCATATCCGTACTGCCTAGCTTGCCTTCCACGCCAAGTAGAGTCCCATCCGGACAAGAGAGGAAGTCTTCAATCTTGTATCTTTATAGTCCAACAATCCGGACAAAGGATATAGTCCGGCTGTCCGGAGACCCCCTAATCCAGGACTCCCTCAGTAGCCCCTAAACCAGGCTTCAATGACGTCGAGTCCGGCGCGCTGTATTGTCTTCGGCATTGCAAGGCGGGTTCCTCCTCCGAATACACCCTGGAAGAATTTGAATACAAGGATAGTGTCCGACCCTGCAAAATAAGTTCCACATACCACCATAGAGAGAATAATATTTCCACAAATCTAATCTACTGACATGTTTCGGCAACATGACGTTATGTCATGGCCTGGTGATTATTCGAACCGTTTCCTTTAACTAACTCCGCACATAACGCGAGGCCGTTTCCTGACACGTCTTGTCAAAGCAGGGATCGTGTCCCCCTTATTACGGGATTCTCATCAATACGGGCATGGGTAACCCAACCGCGCCATCGATTACGGCGCTTGGGGAATAAGCGAGTTTTACCAGGCTAGCGGGGGCGCATGGCTTCGGCCGCCCTTATAAAGGGATAAGGTTTAACCTTTTTCTACCCACACCTTTTTCCTCCTTGCCTATCCGTTCTTGCGCACTCGAGCTCCAACGCCCAAGTCCACATCCTTCCCCTCAACCTTCTCCAATCATGTCCGGAGCGGGAGGCAAATGGATGGCTTCCTCCGTTACGGAGGGACACACCAAGAAGTTGCGCGGAGCCGGATACTTGGCCGCGAATATCGCACATCGGCTGCCCACTGCGGGGCAGATCGTTCCTACCCCTGAACCTCATGAGAGGGTAGTCTTCCTCCACCACTTCCTCCGCGGACTGGGGTTTCCCCTCCATCCATTCGTTCGTGGTCTCATGTTCTACTACGGGCTAGACTTCCGCGATCTGGCCCTGAACTTCGTCCTCAACATTTCGGCGTTCATCGTCGTGTGTGAGGCTTTCCTCCGCATCCGACCCCACTTCGGCATGTGGTTAAAGACCTTCAATATCAAGCCGAAGGGGGTGGGCGGCCAACAAGCAGAATGCGGCAGAGCCATGGTGGGCAAGATGCCCAACGTTATATGGCTTGAAGGCTCCTTCGTGGAGACCATAAAGGGGTGGCAATCGGCGTGGTTCTACATCACTGAGCCGCGCGACGCCAAATGGGTGGCTGCCCCCAAGTTTTGATCCGGAATCCCCACACGACTCACCTCCTACAAAGAGAAGGGCCTGTCCTGGGGTTCATCGGTAGAGTTGGACGGACTCCAGAAATGTATCCGAAATATGGCCGGCAAGAAGCTCAAGCTTGTCAATATAGTCCAGGTCATGCTCATCCGCCAGATCCTCCCGTGCCAACAACAGGACTTCAACTTGTGGGAGTTCGTCCCGGCCCAGCACCAGACTCTGAGCGAGCTCTTCAACACGACGCACAAGGACGTTTGGAAGGTGCTGTTCAGGGGCGCCGAGGTCCCTCCCTCCCTCACCGAGGACCGCGGGCTAAGCGCGAAGCACCAAGCGCATTCTGTGAGTTCTATACATCCGGTAGGATATTTATTTCCCCTAGATTAACCATGTGCGGGGTCTGAGCTCCATGCCTTTGACAGGGCAGGGTGGAGACGTCGGGGCAGATTAACTGTTCGGCCCCTCTGCCCGAAGACACTGTGGACGCTCTCCTGACGGAGATGCTGACTCCGGCTCCTTACAAGGTGCCAGAGAAGACCAAGAAGGCCAAGGGAACCCAAAAGAGTTCCCGACGCCAAGCGTTATCAGACTTATCGTCCGATAACTCCGCGACGCACTCCTCCCCCGAAGACGAGGAGGAAGATGAAGATGCTCCCCCTCCAGTCGGGGGAGACAAGAAAAGGAAGGCCGCCCCAACCGGGGGGGGGGGGGCGAAGGGTCCAAGAAGGGAAGGACTCTCCTTCCAGACTTCTCCACCACCGCCGCCGAAGGCGAAGACGAGTGGCTGCTCAGAGCCAAGCCCTTGGCGAAGTCGGATGCCAGAGTAACTCATAGCATACCTTTGTCGCACTGCCTCTCCTAACGCCGAATTATGACTATGCAGACCGCCACGAGCCCGTATCGACGTATCGTCGGACGGCTCCCTGGGCTCGTCGAATATGGATAGCGATCCACTTCCGACTGCCACTTCCCCTTGCCCTACGGACAGCGCCGAGGTATTGTCTCAAGAGGCACCGGGTCGAGGGGAGATAGTCCTGGAGGTGCCTCAAGGCGACCTTCCGGACTCCGGGAGCAGAGGGAGCAAGGCTCCCGAGGGCTGCGAGTTCGGCCCTCAGCCGAACACCGCGCCGGAACCCCAAGTGGTTCCGAACTCGGGCAGGCGGCTTTCTTCCAAAAGGGGGAAGACGCCTGTGCCAGTGACCTCTGTCCATCTAGAGGCACCGGACAATCTGCTGGGAGCGCTTCGCAGCGCTTCCATCGACGAAGAGCACCACACTATTATGAGTGTGGTGGTCCAGAAGGTTTAGTCCGCCAAGAGCGGACTGACTGAAGCCTGTGCCAGCCTTCTAACAGGCTTTGAGGTGAGTTTTTGAAATATGGGAAAAATATTACCGCATAGACAGTAGCCCCTGATGCTCTGTTCGGTGTTCACAAAGAAAAGCCGAATAGAGGATCAAACAATATCGCAGGAGTCTAATGTAAGTATGTCAATATGCGTATGCAGGCTTCGCCGCTGGCATCTGCCGCACTGAGTGCGGACATCGCCGCACTAAAGCAGGACCTTAAAGGGTCCAAGGACGAGCTCGGCCTTGCCAAGAGGCAGCTCGAGGAGAACAAAGTTAAGTAGTACCTAGTCTATGGATATGTATAAAAAGAATGCGATTGCAAAATGATAGGATCATCGTAAATTTGCCAGGGGCTACGACCGAGGTGGCGACCCTGAAGCAAGCGTTGTCCGAGGCCGAAAACAAAGCGGCCAAGGAGCGCACCGAGTGGGAAAGGCATGAGGCACTGGTGGGCGAGGTGCAGCAAGAGCTCCACGCTCTCGTGACGAAGCATGAGGCGTTGGAGCTTTACATGAAGACGCGAGAGTCTGAGCTTGCCGCGGCCCTTGAGAGCACAAAGAGTGCCAAGGCCGAAGCCCAAAAGGCCCTCCAGGAGATTAATGCGGTGAAGAAGATAGCGGCGGGTAAGGCATTCTATATGCAAACCAAGCATGTGAAAGTAAATTACCTGTTACTTACCCGAGTCCGGAGCTCTCCAGGAGCATTCGCAGATTTGCCCCGCAGTGTGTCGGATGCCGCATAGCTTTACCAGGCCGAGGAGGGAAGCTCAATGGAGAAGCTGTTCTGGTCTCAGTATACTGGGACCGAACACCCGATGCCTCTGAGCGATCAGCTGAAGCAACTGGTCGAGCTGCACAAGGCGGCCAAACAGGCCATGAAGGGCTTTATAGTCCGGATGTGGCCTAGCGACGCCCTTCCCAGCAGCTACTTCAGCCTGGTGAGGCGGCTTGTGGATGCCTGCCCATGGCTGGAAGTCATCAAGCAGTCCGTCTGCATCGAAGGTGCACGCCGGGCTTTCGCCCGTGTGAAGGTGCAATGGGCCAAGCTGGACGCTGATACGTCTCCAACGTATCTATAATTTTTGATTGCTCCATGCACCTTCATATTATTTTCGGGCAATATTGGGCTTTATTTTCCACTTTTATATTATTTTTGGGACTAACCTATTAACCGGAGGCCCAACCCAGATTTGTTGTTTTATGCCTATTTCAGTGTTTTGAAGAAAAGGAATATTAGGCGGAGTCGAAACGGAACGAAATCAACTAGAGAAGTTATTTTTGGAAGGAAACACACCTGATGAACTTGGACCCCACATCAGGGGAGACACGAGGTGCTCATGAGGGTGGGGGGCGCCCCCCCCTAGGGCGCGCCCCCTGTCTCGTGGGACCCCTATGGCTCCTCCGACGTCCTCCCTGCACCCATATATACCCACGTGACCTAAAACTTCTAGAACGCAAGATAGATCGGGACTTCCGCCGCCAAAAGCCTCCGTAGCCACCAAAAGTCAATCGGGACCCTGTTCCGGCACCCTGCCAGAGGGGGGAACCCTCACGGTGGCCATCTTCATCATCCCGGTGCTCTCCATGACGAGGAGGGAGTAGTTCTCCCTTGGGGCTGAGGGTATGTACCAGTAGCTATGTGTTTGATCTCTCTCTCTCTCTCTCGTGTTCTTGATTTGGCACGATCTTGATGTATCGCGAGGTTTGCTATTATAGTTGGATCTTATGTTTCTCCTCCCCCTCTACTCTCTTGTAATGAATTGAGTTTCCCCTTTGGAGTTACCTTATCGGATTGAGTCTTTAAAGATTTGAGAACACTTGATGTATGTCTTGCCGTGCGTATCTATGGTGACAATGGGATGCCACGTGATTCACTTGATGTATGTTTTGGTGATCAACTTGCGGGTTCCACCCATGAACCTATGCATAGGGGTTGGCACACGTTTTCGTCATGATTCTATAGTAGAAACTTTGGGCACTCTTTGAGATCCTTTGTGTTGGTTGAATAGATGAATCTGAGATTGTGTGATGCATATCATATAATCATACCCACGGATACTTGAGGTGACATTGGAGTATCTAGGTGACATTAGGGTTTTGGTTGATTTGTGTCTTAAGGTGTTATTATAGTACGAACTCTAGGGTTGTTTGTGACACTTATAGGAATAGCCCAACGAATTGATTGGAAAGAATAACTTTGAGGTGGTTTCGTACCGTACCATAATCTCTTCGTTCGTTCTCCGCTATTAGCGACTTTGGAGTGACTCTTTGTTGCATGTTGAGGGATAGTTATATGATCCAATTATGTTAGTATTGTTGAGAGAACTTACACTAGTGAAAGTATGAACCCTAGGCCTTATTTCCTAGCATTGCAATACCGTTTACGCTCACTTTTATCACTTGTTACCTTGCTGTTTTTATAATTTCAGATTACAAATACCTTTATCTACCATCCATATACCACTTGTTTCACCATCTCTTCGCCGAACTAGTGCACCTATACAATTTACCATTGTATTGGGTGTGTTGGGGACACAAGAGACTCTTTGTTATTTGGTTGCAGGGTTGCTTGAGAGAGACCATCTTCATCCTACGCCTCCTACAGATTGATAAACCTTATGTCATCCACTTGAGGGAAATTTGCTACTGTCCTACAAACCTCTGCACTTGGAGGCCCAACAACGTCTACAAGAAGAAGGTTGTGTAGTAGACATCAAGCTCTTTTCTGGCGCCGTTGCCGGGGAGGTGAGTGCTTGAAGGTATATCTTTAGATCTTGCAATCGAGTCTTTTAGTTTCTTGTTTTATCACTAGTTTAGTTTATATAAGAAAATAAAAAAATGGAATTAAGTTTATCTCATACGCTTCAACTTTTGAATATCTTTCGTGAGTATGATGGAAAGGATAATTGTGCTCAAGTGCTAGAAGAAGAAATCTATAAAATGTTTGGCACTAAATATTTGAATGATGAGCATGATTTCAATGTTGTTAGTATGAATTCCTTGAATATCCATGATGCTAATGATATGCAAAGCCACAAGCTTGGGGAAGCTATGTCTGATGAAGATGATATTTTTTGTCCCCCAAGTTTTGATGAGAAAATTTATTATGATGAAAGCATGCCTACTATCTATGATGATTATTGTGATGACACATATGCTTTAAAGAATAATGATAACAATGAAACTTGTCATCTTGATTTGAATTTTCAATCCCATGATAGTTACTTTGTTGAGTTTGCTCCCACTATTATTCATGAGAAGAATTTCGCTTGTGTGGAGAGTAGTAAAATTTTTATGCTTGTAGATCATGAAAAGAATGCTTTAGGTGATGGCTATATTTTTAAATTCATTCATGATGCTACTGAAATTTTTTATGAGGGAGGAATATATGCTTGTAGGAGTTGCAATAATATCAAGTTTCCTCTCTATGTGCTTAAAGTTTTGAAGTTATGCGTGTTTTACCTTCCTATGCAAGTTGATTATTGCTCCCATAAGTTGTTTGCTCACAAAATCCCTATGCATAGGAAGTATGTTAGACTTAAATTTGCTAGTCATATTCTTAATGATGCTCTCTTTATGTTTCAATTCTTATCTTTTATATGAGCATCATTGAAATCATCATGCCTAGCTAGGGGCGTTAAACGATAGCGCTTGTTGGGAGGAAACCCAATTTTATTTTTATTCCTTGCTTTTCGCTCCTGTTTAGTAATAAATAATTCATCTAGCCTCTGCTTAGATGTGGTTTTATGCTTTTAATTAGTGTTTGTGCCAAGTGGAACCTTTGGGAAGACTTGGGGAAAGTCTTGTTGATCATGCTGTCAAAAACAGAAACTTTAGCGCTCACGAGAATTGCTGCCATTTCTATTTGGAGAGTGCTATTTAGCTAATTCTTTTTGAAGATGATTAATAGATAAATTCCCCAGGTCCAGAAATTTATTTGAAAATTTTATGAGTTCCATAAGTATACGTTTGATCCAGATTACTACATACTGTTCCATTTTTGATAGATTCTGTTTTTCATGTGTTGTTTACTTATTTTGGTGAATCTATGGCTAGTAAAATAGTTTATAAACCATAGGGAAGTTGGAATAAAGTAGGTTTAACACCAATATAAATAAAGAATGAGTTCCTTACAGTACCTTGAAGTGGTGATTTATCTTCTTATACTAACGGAGCTTACGAGTTTTCTGTTAAGTTTTGTGTTGTGAAGCTTTCAAGTTTTGGGTAAGGATTCGATGGATTATGGAATAAGGAGTGGCAACAGCCTAAGCTTGGGGATTACCAAGGCACCCCAAGGTAATATTCATGGATAGCCAAGAGCCTAATCTTGGGGATGCCCCGGAAGGCATCCCCTCTTTCGTCTTCGTTCATCGGTAACTTTACTCGGAGCTATATTTTTATTCGCCACATGATATGTGTTTTGCTTGGAGCGTCAATTTATTTTGTTAGAATTTTCTTGCTGTTATTTAGAAGAATGTTTTGCATCTTTTATTTCAATAGAAGTGGCATTGATAGCCTTTACTATGCCTATGTTACAAGTATACATGTTGCTGTTTGAGAACAGAAAGTTTACCGCTGTTGCAATAATTCCCTAGAAAAGTCAGAATGTGATAAAATTTTGAAACCTTTTGCATATTAAGCTCTGATAAATTTACTACTGTGGGAATTTTCTTTCTGAATTTTTGGAGCTAGTGAAGTATGTATGTTGCTGCATTCTTTACAGACTATCCTGTTTAGGCAGATTGCTGTTATGTTTGCATTGTTTGCATATGTTTGCTTCTTTAATTATTCTATTTGAGGATAGGACTATTAAATATGCAGAGGCATTTAGTATGCAGTGTTGAATAATAATTTTAGTGATTTGCTGCAGTAGAGTATGATAAGGTTTTGGCAATGGTTTATACTAACTTATCTCACGAGTCCTTGTTGAGTTTTGTGTGGATTAAGCTTTTGAGATTTAGGGAGACCGTGATATGAGAGGAATTAAGGAGACACAAAAGCTCAAGCTTGGGGATGCCCAAGGCACCCCAAGATAATATTTCAAGAAGTCTCAAGCGTCTAGGCTTGGGGATGCCCCGGTTGGCATCCCACCTTTCTTCTTCAAGAATTATCGGTTAGTATCGATTAATCCTAAGTTTTTTTGCTTCTTCACATGATGTTTGCTATTCTTAGAATGTCATTTTGTTTTGCTTTGCTTGCTGTTTGAATAGAGTACCAAGATCTGAAATTATTAAATGTTAGAGAGTCTTCACATAGTTGCATAATTATTAAACTATTCCTTGATCTTCACTTATATCTTTCGGAGTAGTTTGTTGTTGCTCTAGTGCTTCACTTATATCCTTTTAAAGCATGGTGGTAGTTTTATTTTGAAGAAATAGATGAACTCTCATGCTTCACTTATATTATTTTGAGAGTCTTAAATAACATGGTAATTTGCTTAAAATCCTAATATGCTAGGTATTCAAGAATAATAAAAATTCTCTTATGAGTGTGTTGAATACTAAGAGAAGTTTGATGCTTGATGATTGTTTTGAGATATGGAGATGGTGATGTTAGATTCATGCTAGTTGAGTGGTTATGAATTTTAGAGGTACTTGTGTTGAAGTTTGTGATTCCCGTAGCATGCACGTATGGTGAACCGTTATGTAACGAAGTCGGAGCATGAGGTGTTTATTGATTGTCCTCCTTATGAGTGGCGGTCGGGGACGAGCGATGGTCTTTTCCTACCAATCTATCCCCCTAGGAGCATGCACGCAGTACTTTGTTTCGATAACTAATAGATTTTTGCAATAAGTATGTGAGTTCTTTATGACTAATGTTGAGTCCATGGATTATACGCACTCTCACCCTTCCACCTTTGCTAGCCTCTCTAGTACCGCGCAACTTTCGCCGGTACCATAAACCCACCATATACCTTCCTCAAAACAGCCACCATACCTACCTATTATGGCATTTCCATAGCCATTCCGAGATATATTGCCATGCAACTTTCCACCGTTCCATTTATTATGACACGCTTCATCATTGTCATATTGCTTTGCATGATCATGTAGTTGACATTGTATTTGTGGCAAAGCCACCATTCATAATTCTTTCATACATGTCACTCTTGATTCATTGCATATCCCGGTACACCGCCGGAGGCATTCATATAGAGTCATCTTTGTTCTAGTATCGATTTGTAATTCTTGAGTTGTAAATAAATAGAAGTGTGATGATCACCATTCAATAGAGCATTTTCCCAAAAAAAGAAAGGCCAAATAAAAAAAGGAAAGGCCAAATAAAAAAACGGAAAGGCCAAATAAAAAAAGAAAATAAATAAAAAGGGGCAATGCTACTATCCATTTTTCCACACTTGTGCTTCAAAGTAGCACCATGATATAGCAAGTCTCATATATTGTGCTTCAAAGTAGCACCACGTTCTTCATATAGAGAGTCTCATATGCTGTCACTTTCATATACTAGCGGGAATTTTACATTATAGAACTTGGCTTGTATATTCCAATGATGGGCTTCCTCAAATTTCCCTAGGTCTTCGTGAGCAAGCAAGTTGGATGCACACCCACTAGTTTCTTTTGTTGAGCTTTCATACATTTACAGGTCTAGTGCATCCGTTGCATGGCAATCCCTACTCACTCACATTGATATCTATTGATGGGCATCTCCATAGCCCGTTGATACGCCTAGTTGATGTGAGACTATCTTCTCCCTTTTTGTCTTCTCCACAACCACCATTCTATTCCACCTATAGTGCTATATCCATGGCTCACGCTCATGTATTGCGTGAAGATTGAAAAAGTTTGAGAACATCAAAAGTATGAAACAATTGCTTGGCTTGTCATCGGGGTTGTGCATGATTTAAATATTTTGTGTGGTGAAGATGGAGCATAGCCAGACTACATGATTTTGTAGGGATAGCTTTGTTTGGCCATATTATTTTGAGAAGACATGATTGCTTTGTTAGTATGCTTGAAGTATTATTATTTTTATGTCAATACTAAACTTTTGTCTTGAATCTTATGGATCTGAATATTCATGCCACAATTAAGAAGAATTACATTGAAACTATGCCAACTAGCATTCCACATCAAAAATTATCTTTTTTATCATTTACCTACTCGAGGACGACCAGGAATTAAGCTTGGGGATGCTTGATACGTTTCCAACGTATCTATAATTTTTGATTGCTCCATGCTATATTATCTACTGTTTTGGGCAATATTGGGCTTTATTTTCCACTTTTATATTATTTTTGGGACTAACCTATTAACCGGAGGCCCAGCCCAGATTTGCTGTTTTATGCCTATTTCAGTGTTTCGAAGAAAAGGAATATCATACAGAGTCGAAACGGAATGAAATCAACTGGAGAAGTTATTTTTGGAAGGAAACACACCTGATGAACTTGGACCCCACGTCAGGGGAGACACGAGGTGCTCACGAGGGTGGGGGGCGCCCCCCTAGGGCGCGCCCCCTGTCTCGTGGGACCCTTGTGGCTCCTCCGACGTCCTCCCTGCACCCATATATACCCACGTGACCTAAAACTTCCAGAACGCAAGATAGAGCGGGAGTTCCGCCGCCAAAAGCCTCCGTAGCCACCAAAAGTCAACCGGGACCCTGTTCCGGCACCCTGCCGGAGAGGAGAACCCTCACCGGTGGCCATCTTCATCATCCCGGTGCTCTCCATGACGAGGAGGGAGTAGTTCTCCCTCGGGGCTGAGGGTATGTACCAGTAGCTATGTGTTTGATCTCTCTCTCTCTCTCTCGTGTTCTTGATTTGGCACGATCTTGATGTATCGCGAGCTTTGCTATTATAGTTGGATCTTATGTTTCTCCTCCCCCTCTAGTCTCTTGTAATGAATTAAGTTTCCCCTTTGGAGTTATCTTATTGGATTGAGTCTTTAAAGATTTGAGAACACTTGATGTATGTCTTGCCGTGCGTATCTGTGGTGACAATGGGATGCACGTGATTCACTTGATGTATGTTTTGGTGATCAACTTGCGGGTTCCGCCCATGAACCTATGCATAGGGGTTGGCACATGTTTTCGTCGTGATTCTCCGGTAGAAACATTGGGCACTCTTTGAGGTCCTTTGTGTTGGTTGAATAGATGAATCTGAGATTGTGTGATGCATATCGTATAATCATACCCACGGATACTTGAGGTGACATTGGAGTATCTAGGTGACATTAGGGTTTTGGTTGATTTGTGTCTTAAGGTGTTATTCTAGTACGAACTCTAGGGCTGTTTGTGACACTTATAGGAATAGCCCAATGGATTGATTGGAAAGAATAACTTTGAGGTGGTTTCGTACCCTACCATAATCTCTTCGTTCGTTCTCCGCTATTAGTGACTTTGGAGTGACTCTTTGTTTCATGTTGAGGGATAGTTTTATGATCCAATTATGTTAGTATTGTTGAGAGGACTTACACTAGTGAAAGTATGAACCCTAGGCCTTATTTCCTATCATTGCAATACCGTTTATGCTCACTTTTTATCACTTGTTACCTTTCTGTTTTTATAATTTCAGATTACAAATACCTTTATCTGCCATCCATATACCACTTGTTTCACCATCTCTTCGCCGAACTAGTGCACCTATACAATTTACCATTGTATTGGGTGTGTTGGGGACACAAGAGACTCTTTGTTATTTGGTTGCAGGGTTGCTTGAGAGAGACCATCTTCATCCTACGCCTCCTATGGATTGATAAACCTAAGGTCATCCACTTGAGGAAAATTTCCTACTGTCCTACAAACCTCTGCACTTGGAGGCCCAACAATGTCTACAGGAAGAAGGTTGTGTAGTAGATATCAGACGCCGTGAAGCTGATTAAGGAAGGGCCGCCGGAGGGCAAGGAGCATCGCCACCTCGAGATGTACTATGAGGGTGTCCTGAAGGGTGCTCGTCTCGTAGCGAACTAGTGTACGAAAGATATAATATTCGAGTGAACTCGCTCGTGTAATCCTGTAGTTATGAAAACTTGTTCATATGCGCTATGCAACGCTTGTTTGAATTTAAAATATTACCTTCTATTCGGATGTTTATCAAATCTGAGAGATGGCTAGTCGTCGGCTTCTGCCCCCACGCCACAAGTGCTGGGGTGTTCGGGATAAACCTGAGCACTCTTGTTCCCATTTTTGGGTCCTTCGAGGGAGGTGCTCAGCACAACGAACAAGGCAATCGGAGTATAATGCGTTATCACTCTCACTTAGCCATAAAATTCTATAATTTTAAATTTCGGCGAAGCCCCTAGTGTTCGGAAGGCCGAACTCGGGGCGCAATACACGCCTTAAGCCGGACAGGGCCGACTCCTCACTCTAAGCGGCATAAGTCTTTAAGGACTCGAAAACCTCTCGAACAGCGACCAGTCTCTCGCCTTATCATGAAAGTCAGTTTTAGCTTTCTCTACTGAGGTGCTTAGCCCAGCAGAACCAGGGCACAATCGCAGTAGTTCTCCTAGTGCTTACCTTAGCCGATATAGCGGAACGTAAGGTACCAAAACATGAGAGCCGGGCAAACCCAACTATTGACCCAAGACATGATTCGGAGCTGATGCATATAATGCTATAAGTTCGGGGTGCCGCACTGTTGTAAGTGTTCGGACTTCTCACGCCGTATTGTGGGGTATGCTTAAGCCCCTAGCGTATTGGCCGTACCAGAGTGTACGAGTGCTGTAGGTCATGAATGAACACACACACACACATATATATATATATAAGAAGAATGCAATAATAGTCTTAATGCTATGCATTGTTTATTTAAAAAGGTGCATTAAAGCAAAATGATACACGCAGTGCAATAAGCAAAAAGTAGGACTATGTCGCCTCCAAGGGCGAGCTGAAGAATAGTATTAAGGCAAGTATTACACTCGTTATCGTAATCCACCTGGGAGTTCCATGGTGTGACGTAGCTTTCTGCCTTCTTGGTTGCTGCATCATATGTTCGGCAATCATGCTACCGGACCGGGTTTCAAGAGATTAAAGTCCTGAAAAGAAAAAAAATAACAAAACGGGAAGCCCCTAGTGCGGTTTAAGCCGCGTCTTGGGGCGTGCCGTAGTCATGCCCCCTCCCCGCCTGTGCCCATGGTATTTTTAATGCGTAATTATGTACGCGTGGCACGAATTTCGCCGTTTGGCTTGGGCCGGGGTGGGGGCCGCATTGCTATGCGAGCTTGGAACGTGCCAGGCGGTCCTGTTGCTGATTACTCTGGGCGCGCTTGAAGGTGTTTGGGTCATAACCAGGGGAATGGTGGCAAGTGCATGCAAATCGATGGCAGATCAGATTTTGTGGCCAACACCAATGCACAACACAACAATCAGCGTCGTAATGGTAAGCCGTAGTTTGGAGGACCAAGATTTAACCTAGAAGCGATGTTGAATGAACCTTGGCCAAACATAGTCTTCCGAATAAGCCAGCGGGTCATCTGTGGAAGGATTGCTTTATTATGAAGGAATACAAGAATTCCAGGACCCTGCTGGCAGGTCAGGACCCGTCTCCCACGGGCCCGACTTTGGGGGCGGCGGCTCAAGTTCTGTATATCAAGGATAGGGTAATCAGAGTGGTTATAATAAACAGCCCAGTCACGGTAATTAGCAACAATAGTCAGGATATCAGAGTAATCCGAAGCAGCTTAACAGTGGCCAGTGTCATGTTTTCACCACAAGTCTTTGCAAGAGAGATCAGTAGGTTCATAAGCGCGCGGTCAATTAAGTTGAGCCGGCGACATCGCGTTACTTGTGATAGCCAGAGCAACCAATCACATGGAGTAGAGAAGATCACCCACCCCAGGTTGATAATCCAGGTCAGCTAGCACTGGTGGTAGCTCCTCATGTTGGGGATTACAAATTCACTAAAGTCCTCATGGATGATGGAAGCAACATCAATATCCTTTATTATGATACCTTTCGCCGAATGAATTTGACTCACAAAGATCTTAAGACGTCTTCTACAGCCTTTCATGGCGTGGTACCTGGTAAGTCGGCATACCCAGTTGGTAAAATTGCCTTAGAAGTGGCCTTTGGCGATGATTATGGTTACAGGGCAGAGACATTGTGGTTCGAAGTGGTTAAGATGAAAAGCCCTTACCATGCCTTGTTTGGTCGGACAGCTTATGCCAAGTTTATGGCACGACCTAGTTATGTGTATCTGCAGCTTAAGATGCCAGGACGTAAGGTGATGCTGCCTATGTTGAGTCTGCTTGTGCCATGGAGGAGCTTAAGTTTTATAAAGATAATGTTGACCCAGCTGATATGACCCCTTTCAAGAAGCCTACCATGGAGCAAGACCCTTTGTTGAAATTTAAGTCGGCGGATGACACCAAACAGGTTGACTTTGTCCCCGTCGACTCAACCAGCAGTTCACTATAAGTGCTAACATGGATCCGAAATAGGAAAGCATGCTCATGGAGTTCATCCGTGAGAATTGGGACATCTTTGCATGGAAGCCTTCAGACATGCCATGTGTACCGAGAGAACTCACTGAGCACACTCTCAATATTGATCCTAAGTTTAAGCCGGTCAAGCAATTCCTTCGCCGTTTTAATGAAGAAAGACGTAAGGCCATTGGGGAAGAGGTGGCCCGGCTCTTGGCAGCCGGGTTCAGCGTTGAAGTTTCTCACCCTAGGTGGTTGGCTAACCCGGTGCTGGTACTTAAGAAAAATGGCACTTGGCATATGTGTGTGGATTATACAGACCTCAATAAGGCCTATCCAGCCGATCCTTTTGCTCTTCCCTGTATGGATCAGGTCATAGATGCCACAGTGGGTTGTGAGTGTTTGAGTATCCTGGATGCTTATTCTGGTTATCATTAGATCAAGATGACTATTAAAGACCAAGAGAAGAAGACTTTTATCACACCTTTTGGAGCTTTCTGCTCTGTGTCTATGCCTTTCGGGCTTAAGAGTGCACAGGTGACTTATGAACGTTGTGTCCAGAACTATTTTCATGATCACATTTGTCGTGGATTTAACATGGTAGATGCCCTAGCAAAAGGACTTAGATGTGGAGCCATCGCGACGTAGTTAGCTTGAAGGGGTTAATCGGGACAAAGGACATAGAGAGTTTATACTGGTTCGGCCTCTCGCAACGAGGTAAAGGCCTACTCCAGTTTGGGGTTGTATTGCTTGGGTTTCGATTACCAAGGAGCGAATACGCTTGACCTAGTTCTCGATCTCTTGTTTCTTGTCCTCAACCTGCCGCAGGGTCACCACTTTATATACATAGGTTGATGTCCGACGGCTTACAGAGTCCCTGCCGGCTCATACACAACGTGTCCAGCTCGGTGACTAACTAAGCTTGCCTTACAACACAAGTCATACATATGGCGGTTCATCCTCTTGGGCCTCAAGTCGCCTCTGGGTCTTGGGCCGTCAATAGGCTTGCCATGACCCGCCATCTTCATTTATAAATCGCCAGTGGTATGACCCAGCCCCTCCTGGGCCGGTCATACCCAGTAGTTATATCCCCAACATTAGGCCTCATGTTGATTTGGACATGTTCACATCAATCTTTAATGCTTGACTTGTCAAAATCTCGCATCGTCCATTCTATGAACTTTGCTGTAACCCGCCATGACATCAGCTGATAGAATCATGTTAACCCCGCCATGACGTCGTCTTGCATTAACTTCACCTAGAGCTTAGTATATCTCAATGGATCTTTTGCTTCAATGAATATCCCAAAAATCGAGGCGTTCGTATAGCCTCATAACCATTTTTCGGCCTCCTCGATTACCGCACATGCCATATGATCATTGCCTTATAAATAGGGAGGGGGGGTCCGTGTCTTCAGTTTTTCCCCCTCGTCCCCTTGTCTTCGTCTTCCTCTCGGGACTCCTCTACAAACCGAGCTCCGCCTCCGTCAACCTCCGTCCGCTGCACCAACTCAGGCCGCTGCATCAACCTGATTAGACCAGAGAACGCCGGCGCACCACCGATGTCCATCAACGTTTGTAAGTACTCATCTCCTTATACCTCAGATCAGCATTAGGGTTTGCTTTGTTCATTGCTGTTCTTCGTCGTTCTTCATTTTCTCCTTTAGCTCGAGTAGCTTTTTGATCTGAACATGGCATGAAACTTGTGCGGTAGCAGTTTAGCATTCGTTTCTAACATCATAATACATTCTCTCCATAGAAGATCTCATCGGAGCACAAGAACTTTTCTGCTGCCGCCACCTTAGGTTTAGAATTTACTGCCTTTTCCGAACTGCTGCAGATCCAAAGTTACAACTCCAGTTTGTGAAATCTATTTGTCCATCACTCAGCAAAATTTTCACTGATAGATTTGAAGTACCATAACTACCATGGCGGCTCATACCATAAACCGTGATCCATCATATAACATTAGGCCCCATTTAAGCTGCCATCATACGCTTCATAACCTGCATAACCCAATAATATTCTCCGGTTTAACCATGCTTGCTTATTCATCCTCATAATTTGGTTATGCACAATGTATTTGACTTTTAAGCTCTGGACGGCTTAACAACATAACCCCTAACCCGACAGGTACCATTAGTCCCCTTTTAAGCCGCCAATATGAATATCCACGTACTTCCGTGTTCATCTTTTTGCCTGTCGTTTATAGCACTTTTACCATCGAATCATTGGTCCAGTTTAGCAGTTTAATCTTAAACCAGCAATGTTTCTTCTTTTAGGCCTTCATCCTCAAAATGGGCAAGACTATCACTGCATGCAACTGGGTCATTTCCCAGGTCACCGAGGAAGACTTGAACAACTATGTTCAAATAGGCGTCCTAGCCAAAAAAGATGTCATCCATTGGAGGGTACCAGGCACAGAAACTCCACCTAAGCCCAAGGACGGCGAAGTAATTGTCTTTACTTATCATCTTCTCTAGGGTTTTAGCCCTCCTGGCTCAAATTCTTCCGCAATGTGCTGCACTTTTTTAAGCTTCATCCTCAAGACATCGGACCAAATTTCGTTTCGAACATTTGTAATTTTCAAGTGTTCTGCAAAGCGTACCATCAATAGGAGCCCATTGTGGAACTGTTCAGGAAATTTTATTACTTAAACCGGTAGATTGAGTTTACTGATGGGCCCATCCTAGAATTAGGTGGCATTTCTATTCAGCAACGGAAAGAAGCTACTTTCCCAGCCGCCACACTGCCCAGTCATCCCAAGGACTGGAACCAAACTTGGTTTTATTGCCAAGACACTTCTCTAGAAGGGGAAATCCTCTGCCGGGTTACCGCACCAGTCGGCTTAGCAGCAGACATCATCTTCCAGAATGCATCAACACAAAGGAACGGGCAAAATATGCGCCCATTTTTTCAAAAATTCGAGCCTTCATGGCTAATGCTTTAACCGATATTGACCTTGTCAGGTGCTGGGTTTCATGGAGGATATTGCCCCTAAGCCGCCGAGCCGGCTTAATGTGTGAGTATACCGGTAATTTGAAAGATCCGCTTCACCATTGCCAGACAGAGATAACTGAAGATGACATCAATAATATGACCAAATCTCTCCTGAATGAGAGTCTTGAAGACTACAACAAAGTTGGATTGAATCCTTTCTACATTGACAACCAACCGCCAGCTGTAAGCTTTTTAAGCTATTTCCGGCTTAAGCACTGCCTTTCATTCAAACTATCTGCTCATAACCCACTTTATTTGCGCAGGCCGATTCTCCTTTCTGGAAGAAGAAGTTAGATAACCCGGTCAATAAGACCCGGAAAAAAGCAAAGCCGCCAAAAAACCTGCCAAGAAGAAGACTAATCCCGCCGAGCTATTCAACTTGGATGACAATGATGATGATGACGATGAGTCAGAGGTAGAACTTGATTCCCTTGTCTCATTTTTGTACATCTTATCGACAATTACCATTATCAGGATGATGCGGAAGCCAGCCGTGCAGATGATGAAGAGGTAATTACTCTTTCCTCTGACTCAGAACCTCTGCCAACACAGAAAACTCGACAAGCAAGCCGGAAAGTAAAATTCCCTCACCCTTTAGCTTACTTGGATCCCAACTTTATTTTGAAGAAGTAGCAACATGAAGCTCGGCGTACGACCCGGAATAGAAGCGGTGGGGTTTTATCCTCCGGTTTACCCAACACATCGGTTCCTCGCAAGCGCCGTGCCGAGGTTTCACAAATTTCTGACTTAGCTTATCACAAGACCGGTCTTTTTCGTCAACCTCCTAACCCTTCCAACTCAAATTACCAGTGAACATCTCACTCCTCCTCTGGCGACTCAACTGGAACTCAAATCCCAGTCTTCAAGACCGTGCCTGGGTATGAATGTGAATACTGTCCACTTCTAATGATGCATATAATTGTCATATTAACTATGTCTTGTACTTCCTTTTCAGCGCTATGCAAAGCCCAACAAGAAGCAGAAAATTGATAAGCCGCCTGAAGAGCCCAAGACCGTTGATCCGGAGAGACATGCCACATCCGAGACTTTGCATCAAGTTTCAGAAGCTGCTATGGATGACCCGCCACCAGAACAACCAATCACCGCGGATCCCATAAATGTTAACCCAGAACCAGCCAAGCCGCCCAGTTCCGCTCTGCTAGCTCAGGAAACTAAGGACATAGTGATTACCGGGACGGCTTACAAAGCCCCAGGCAACCCCAAATGGGAAGTGGAGGCTGTGTATTGACTACACGGATGTCCATAAGGCTTGTCCTAAGGATCCCTTCCCGTTGCCGCGCATCGACCAGATTGTTGACTCCACGGCCGGGTGTGATCTTTTATCATTCCTCGACACCTACTCGGGCTACCACCAGATCTTCATGGCAAGAGAAGATGAAGAGAAGACAACCTTTATCACCCCATGTGGTACGTATTGCTTTTTATGGATGCATTTCGGGTTGAAGAGTGCTGGCTCAACATTCGCAAGGGCGGTCCAGATTGGTTTTGAGCCCCAGCTACATAGAAATATGGAAGCATATATGGACGACATAGTGGTCAAAACCAAGGACAAGGCAACCCTTGTACAAGACCTAGGAGAAACGTTCACCAACCTACGCAAGATCAACCTCAATCTGAACCCTGAGAAGTGTGTCTTTGGTCTCCCGTCAGGAAAACTTCTTGGGTTCTTTGTGTCGCAGCGTGGGATCGAGGCAAACCCAGACAAGGTCAAGGCTATTGAGAAGATTGAGGCACCCAAGCGGAACAAGGATGTGCGTAGGCTCACTGGCTGCGTTGCCGCCATGAGCAGGTCATCTCCAAGTCTGCTGAACGTGCCCTTCCCTTTTTCAAAATCTTGAAGAAGGCAGGCCCAATGGAGTGGACCCCAAAGGCCGAGGCGGCGTTGCAGGATCTGAAGAAATACCTTTCCTCGATGCAAATACTGGTTGCGCCTAAACAACAAGAGTCGTTGTTGCTGTATCTGGTGTTGGAAATATGCCCTAGAGGCAATAATCAATTGGTTATTATTATATTTCCTTGTTCATGATAATCGTTTATTATCCATTCTAGAATTGTATTGATAGGAAACTCAGATACATGTGTGGATACATAGACAACACCATGTCTCTAGTAAGCCTCTAGTTGACTAGCTCGTTGATCAATAGATGGTTACGGTTTCCTGACCATGGACATTGGATGTCGTTGATAACGGGATCACATCATTAGGAGAATGATGTGATGGACAAGACCCAATCCTAAGCCTAGCACAAGATTGTGTAGTTCGTATGCTAAAGCCTTTCTAATGTCAAGTATCATTTCCTTAGACCATGAGATTGTGCAACTCCTGGATACCGTAGGAGTGCTTTGGGTGTGCCAAACATCACAACGTAACTGGGTGGCTATAAAGGTGCACTACGGGTATCTCCAAAAGTGTCTGTTGGGTTGGCACGAATCGAGACTGGGATTTGTCACTCCATGTAATGGAGAGGTATCTCTGGGCCCACTTGGTAGGACATCATCATAATGTGCACAATGTGACCAAGGAGTTGATCACGGGATGATGTGTTACAGAATGAGTAAAGAGACTTTCCGGTAACGAGATTGAACAAGGTATCAGGATACCGACGATCGAATCTCGGGCAAGTACTATACCGCTAGACAAAGGGAATTGTATACGGGATTGATTGAATCCTTGACATCATGGTTCATCCGATGAGATCATCGTGGAGCATGTGGGAGCCAACATGGGTATCTAGATCCCGATGTTGGTTATTGACCGGAGAGTTGTCTCGGCCATGTCTGCATGACTCCCGAGCCCATAGGGTCTACACACTTAAGGTTCGATGACGCTAGGGTTATAGGAAAAGTATGTACACGGTTACCGGATGTTGTTCGGAGTCCCGGATGAGATCCCGGACGTCACGAGCAGTTCCGGAATGGTCCGGAGGTAAATATTTATATATGGGAAGTCCCGTTTTGGTCACCGGAAATGTTTCGGGTGCTATCGGTAAAGTAACGGGACCACCGAGAGGGTCCCGGGGGTCCACCAGCCCTAGAAGGCTGCGTGGGCCAAGTGTGGGAGGGGACCAGCCCCAGGTGGGTTGGTGCGCCCCCCACCAAGGCCCAAGGCGCCTCCAAGAGGGAAGGGGGGCAAACCCTAGGGCAGATGGGCCCTAAGGCCCACCCCAGGTGCGCCTCCCCCTCTCCCCCTTGTGGCCACCACCCTAGATGGGATCTAGGGCTGCCGCACCCCTTGGGGTGGGAACCCTAGAGGGGGCGCAGCCACCTCCCCTTCCCCTATATATACTTGAGCTATTGGGGGCTGCAAGACACACGATATCATCTCCCTCTTGGCGCATCCCTACCTCTCTCCCTCCTCGTCTCTCGTAGTGCTTGGCGAAGCCCTGCTGGAGTTCCGCGCTCCTCCACCACCACCACACCGTCGTGCTGCTGCTGGACGGAGTCTTCCCCAACCTCTCCTTCTCCCCTTGCTGGATCAAGGCGTGGGAGACGTCACCGGGCTGCACGTGTGTTGAACACGGAGGAGCCGTTGTTCGGCGCTTAGATCGGAATCAACCGCGATCTAAATCGCTGCGAGTACGACTCCTTCATCCGCGTTCTTGCAACGCTTCCTCTTAGCAATCTACAAGGGTATGTAGATGCACTCCCCTTCCCCTCGTTGCTAGATTACTCCATAGATTGATCTTGGTGATGCGTAGAAAATTTTAAATTTCTGCTACGATCCCCAACAGTGGCATCATGAGCCAGGTCTATGCGTAGTTTCTATGCACGAGTAGAACACAAGTTGTTGTGGGCGTAGATTTTGTCAATTTACTTGCCGTTACTAGTCTTATCTTGATTCGGTAGCATCGTGGGATGAAGCGGCCCGAACCGACCTTACACGTACTCTTACGTGAGACTGGTTCCACCGACTGACATGCACTAGTTGCATAAGGTGGCTAGCGGGTGTCTGTCTCTCCCACTTTAGTCGGATCGGATTCGATGAAAAGCGTCCTTATGAAGGGTAAATAGAAATTGGCATATCACGTTGTGGTTTTGGCATAGGTAAGAAACGTTCTTGCTAGAAACCTATAGCAGCCACGTAAGAAACGTTGTGGTTTTGCCTGTGTTGAGAGGTATGAGACCTATGACAAGTTCTTTTGCCAACAAGATGGAGGAGAATAGCTCAGCTAGTGAGCATGCGCTCAGAATGTCTGGGTGCTACAATCACTTAAATCAAGTGGGAGTTAAACTCCCAGATAAGATAGTGATTGATAGAGTTCTCTAGCCACTATCACTAAGCTACTAGATCTTCGTGATGAACTATGACATGCAAGGGATGGAGTTGATCCCGGAGCTGTTCGCGGTGCTTAAGACCGCAAAAGGTAGAAATCAAGAAGGAGCATCAAGTGTTGATGGTTTAACAAGACCACTGGTTTCAAGAAGGGCAAGGGCTAGAAGGGAAACTTCATGGATGGCAAACCAGTTGCCGCTCCAGTGAAGGAACCCAAGGTTGAACCCAAACCCGAGCCTAAGTGCTTCTATTGTAAGGGGAACGGTCACTGGTAGCGGAATTACCCCAAATGCATGGTAGATAAGAAGGCTGGCAACTTCAACAAAGTATATATGTGTTATTAATGTGTACCTCACTAGTACTCCTGGTAGCACCTGGGTATTGGGTACCGGTTCAGTTGCTATTATTGATGACTTGAAGCAAAAGCTACGGACTAAACGGAGACTGGCTAAGGGCGAGGTGACGATGTGTGTTGGAAGTGTTTCCAAAGTTGATGAGATCACCATCGCACGCTCCATCTGCCTTCGGGATTAGTATTGAACCTAGATAAATGTTATCAGGTGTCTACATTGAGCATGAATATGATTAGATCATGTTCATTGAAATACGATTATTCATTTAAGTTAGAGAATACTGGTTATTCTGTTTACATGAATAATACCTTTCATGGTCATGCACCCTGTGTGAACGGTTCATTGAATCTCGGTCGTGGTAATACACATGTTCACGCCAAAAGATGTAGAGTTAATAATGATAGTACCACTTTCTTGTGGCACTACCGCTTAGGTCATATTGGCGTAAGATGCATGAAGAAACTCCATATCGATGGATGTTTGGAGTCACTTGATTTTGAATCGCTTGACACATGCGAGCCATGCCTCATGGGCAGGATGACTAAGACCCCGTTTTTAGGTACAATGAAATGGGCAAGTGACTTGTTGGAAATCATACATGCTGATGCGTGTGATCCAATGAGAATTGAAGCGTGCGGTGGATATCGCTATTTTCTCATCTTCACTGACGATTTGGGTAGATATAGGTATATTTACTTAATGAAGCACAAGTCTGAAGCATTTCAAAAGTTCAAGCGATTTCAGAGTGAAGTTAAGAATCATCATAACAAGAAGATCATGTTCCTACGATCTGATCAAAGGGGGATTTTCTGAGTTATGAGTTTGGCAATCACTTAAGACATTGTGGAATTTTTTCGCAGTTGAAGCCACCCGGGACACCACAGCGTAATGGTGTGTCCGAACGTCATAATCGAACCTTATGAGATATGGTGCGATCTATGTTGTCTCTTACCGATCTACCGCTATTATTTTGAGGTTATGCATTAGAGACAGTTGCATTCACTTTAGATAGGACACCATATAAGTCCATTAAGACAACGTCGTATGAACATTGGTTTGGCAAGAAACCAAAGTTGTCGTTTCTTAATGTTTGGGGCTGCGATGCTTAAGGCTTCAGCCGGAGAAGCTCGAACCCAAAAGCGGACAAACACATCTTCATAGGATACCCAAAGGTGACAGTTGGGTATACCTTCTATCTCAGATCCGAGGGCAAATTGTTTGTCGCTAAGAACGGGTCCTTTCTCGAGAAGGAGTTTCTCTCGAAAGAATTGAGTGGGAGGAAGATAGAACTTGATGAGGTTGTCGAACCTTTACTTCAACCAAAGAGTGATGCAACACAGAAAGATGTTTTCTGTGGCGCCTACTTCTGTTGAAGAGGAAGTTAATGATAGTGATCATGAAGCTTAGGATCAAGTTGCTATCGAACCTCATAGGTCGACAAGGACATGTACTACTCCTGAGTGGTATGGTAATCCTGTCTTAGATATCATGTTGTTAGACAACAATGAACCTACGAGCTATGGAGAAGCGATGGTGGGCCTGTATTCCGACAAATGGTAGCCATGAAATCCGAGATAGGATCTATGTATCAGAACAAAGTATGGACTTTGGTGGACTTGCCCATTGATCGGCAAGCCATTGAGATAAATGGATCTTTAAGAAGAAGACGGACATGGGCGGTAATGTTCCTATCTATGAAGCTCGACTTGTGGGAAAGAGTCTTTTCACAAGTTCAAGGAGTTGACTACGATGAGAATTTCCCACCCGTAGTGATGCTTAAGTCCGTCGGAATCATGTTAGCATTAGCTGTATTTTTCGATTATGAAATCTGACAGATGGATGTCAAAACAAGTTTTCTTACCAGTTTTCGTAAGAAAAAGTTGTATGTGATACAATAAAAGGTTTTGTCGATCCTAAGGATGCTAAAAGGTATGCTGGCTCCAGCAATCCTTCTATGGACTAGAGCAAGCATCTCGGAGTCGGAATATATGCTTTGACGGAGTGATCAAAGCTTTTAGGTTTATACAATGTTTGCTAGAAACTTGTATTTACAAGAAAGTGAGTGGGAGCACTACAACATTTCTGATAAGTATATGTGGATGACATATTGTTGATCCGAAAGAATGTAGAATTTCTGGAAAGCATAAACGGTTGTTTGAAGAGTGTTTTTCAAAGGAAGACCTAGATAAAGCTGCTTACATATTGGGCATCAAGATCTATAGAGATAGATCAAGACGCCTGATGGTACTTTCAAAGAACGCACACCTTGACATGTTTTTGAAGGAGTTTAAAATAGATCAGTCAAAGAAGGGGTTCTTACCTGAGTTGTAAGGTGTGAAGTTGAGTAAGACTCAAAGCTTGACCACGGCAGAAGAAAGAGGAAGGACGAAGGTCGTCCCCTATGCTTTTGTCATAGGCTCTATACGGTATGCCATGATGAGTACCGCACCTGATGTGTGCCTTGCCACATGTCTGGCAAGAGGATACAAAGGTGATCTAGGAGTGGATCACCAGATAGCGGTCAAAATTATCCTTAGAGGAATAAGGAAATGTTTCTCGGTTATGGAGGTGATAAAGAGTTCGACGTAAAGAGTTATGTCGATGCAAGCTTAACACCTATCCGGATAGCTCTGAGTAGAGATACCGGATACGTATAATGGAGAAACAATTTGGAATAGCTCCATGTGGAACGTGGTAGCAGCATCTATGATATGACATAAAGTTTTGCGAAATACATAGGGATCTGAATATGGCAGACCCGTTGACTACAACCTCTCTCACAAGCATAACATGACCAAACCCAGAACTCATTTAGTGTTAATCACATAGTGATGTGAACTAGATTATTGAGTCTAGTAAACTCTTTGGATGTTGGTCACATGGCGATGTGACCTGTGAGTGTTAATCACATGGCGATGTGAACTAGATTATTGACTCTAGTGCAAGTGGTAGACTGTTGGAAATATGCCCTAGAGGCAATAATAAATTGGTTATTATTATATTTCCTTGTTCATGATAATCTTTTATTATCCATGCTAGAATTGTATTGATCGGAAACTCAGATACATGTGTGGATACATTGACACGACCATGTCCCTAGTAAGCCTCTAGTTGACTAGCTCGTTGATCAATAGATGGTTACGGTTTCCTGACCATGGACATTGGATGTCGTTGATAATGGGATCACATCATTAGGAGAATGATGTGATGGACAAGACCCAATCCTAAGCCTAGCACAAGATCGTGTAGTTCGTATACTAAAGCTTTTCTAATGTCAAGTATCATTTCCTTAGACCATGAGATTGTGCAACTCCCGGATACCGTAGGAGTGCTTTGGGTGTGCCAAACATCACAACGTAACTGGGTGGCTATAAAGGTGCACTATGGGTATCTCCGAAAGTGTCTGTTGGGTTGGCATGAATCGAGACTGGGGTTTGTCACTCCGTGTAACGGAGAGGTATCTCTGGGCCCACTTGGTAGGACATCATCATAATGTGCACAATGTGACCAAGGAGTTGATCACGGGATGATGTGTTACAGAACGAGTAAAGAGACTTGCCGGTAACGAGATTGAACAAGGTATCGGGATACCGACGATCGAATCTCGGGCAAATACTATACCGCTAGACAAAGGGAATTGTATACGGGATTGATTGAATCCTTGACATCGTGGTTCATCCGATGAGATCATCATGTAGCATGTGGGAGCCAACATGGGTATCCAGATCCCGCTGTTGGTTATTGACCGGAGAGTTGTCTCGGCCATGTCTGCATGACTCCCGAGCCCGTAGGGTCTACACACTTAAGGTTCGATGACGCTAGGGTTATAGGGAAAGTATATCCGCGGTTACCGAATGTTGTTCGGAGTCCCAGATGAGATCCCGGACGTCACGAGGAGTTCCGGAATGGTCCGGAGGTAAAGATTTATATATGGGAAGTCCTGTTTTGGTCACCGGAAATGTTTCGGGTGCTATCGGTAAAGTATCGGGACCACCGGGAGGGTCCCGGGGGTCCACCAGGTGAGGCCACCAGCCATAGAAGGCTGCGTGGGCCAAGTATGGGAGGGGACCATCCCCAGGTGGGCTGGTGCGCCCCCCCCCACCAAGGCCCAAGGCGCCTCCAAGAGGGAAGGGGGGCAAACCCTAGGGCAGATGGGCCCTAAGGCCCACCCAAGGTGCGCCTCCCCCTCTCCCCCTTGTGGCCGCCACCCTAGATGGGATCTAGGGCTGCCGCACCCCTTGGGGTGGGAACCCTAGAGGGGGCGCAGCCACCTCCCCTTCCCCTATATATACTTGAGGTATTGGGGGCTGCAAGACACACGAGATCATCTCCCTCTTGGCGCAGCCCTACCTCTCTCCCTCCTCGTCTCTCGTAGTGCTTGGCGAAGCCCTGCTGGAGTTCTGCGCTCCTCCACCACCACCACGCCGTCATGCTGCTGCTGGACGGAGTCTTCCCCAACCTCTCCTTCTCCCCTTGCTGGATCAAGGCGTGGGAGACGTCACTGGGCTGCACGTGTGTTGAACGCGGAGGTGCCGTTGTTTGGCACTTAGATCGGAATCAACCGCGATCTGAATCGCTGCAAGTACGACTCCTTCATTCGCGTCCTTGCAACGCTTCCCCTTAGCGATCTACAAGGGTATGTAGATGCACTCCCCTTCCCCTCATTGCTAGATTACTCCATAGATTGATCTTGGTGATGTGTAGAAAATTTTAAATTTCTGCTACGATCCCCAACATCTGGCGGCAACGAATCAAGTGGTCAGCGCCGCACTAGTGGCACAGAGAGAGGTCGACGAAGAGGCAATGGCCACGGCAGGACTTGCGGATGGCAAGTCAGGGATTCCCCCGACTGGGCCTAGTGCCGGCAAGGCAAGGCCCCCGGCGGAATCCAACGCCATCGGGGCAGGGCCCACACAACCAAGTGAAGTGGTGCAGAAGAAGAAGATGATGCAACACCCAGTTTACTTTGTAAGCGCCCTCTTGCAGCGGGCCAGGTCCAGGTACTCCGGCGTGCAGAAATTGCTCTTCAGCCTCCTTATGGCCTCGAGGAAGGTGCGTCATTACTTCCAAGCCCACAAGATTACTGCCATCACCCGCCTCCCGTTGCAACAGATACGGCACAACCCAGAGGCGACCAGAAGGATTGTGGAGTGGGCCTTGGAGTTGTCAAGCTTTGGGTTGAAGTTTGAAAGTACTTCGACAATCCAGAGTAGAGTCTTGGAGGAGTTCATTGCAGAATGGACCTCAACACCCGACAACGAAATCGAGGAGATCGCTCTCCCCGGCAAGGAGGCAAGTCGCGACTGGATCATGTACTCTGATGGGGCTTTCTCGCTGCAAGTCACCGGTTCCGGTGTGCTGCTTGTCGCACCCACCGGAGAGCACCTCAAGTATGTGATCTAGATGCACTTTCCCAGGGATATGTCCACAAACAACATTGCTGAGTATGAGGGGATGCTCGCCGCTCTCAGGATCGCGGCGGAGCTCGTGGTGAAGAAGCTCATCATCAGGGGTGATTCGCAGCTTGTCGTCAGAAAAAGTCAACAAAGATTACCAGAGTCCGTTGATGGAGGCCTACGTAGATGAGGTGAGAAAGATGGAGGAGCGCTTCGACGGTATTCAAGCAGAGCACGATCCCCGAGCGGAGAACGACATCGCTGACTACCTGTCAAAGCGCGCTGCATTCAAGCTACATGTGGAACCAGGTACCTTTTTGCTTCGGCTAACTCAACCATCCGTCGAACCGTCAACGGAGCGGAACAAGCGGAGGAAATCGGGCCCTGGCAAGTACTTTCCCGCCGAGCCCCCAGGGGTCGCCAGCAAGAGTGTTGCCATGGATTCCAAGCCTGCCAAGGGGCAACTGGCTCCGGCAGGGCGCCAAGCCCTGGCCGTAGAGACGGCCGCCCCCATGGCGGAAGAAATGCCTTTGGTCCTTTCCGTCGAGCCCTAGGCTCCGGCTTGGGCACAACATACTGTCCGTTTCCTCCAGACAGGGGAACTTCCTGAAGAGCAGGAAGAAGCAGAAAAAGTAGCCCGTCGGTCTGCCTTGTACCAGTTCGTCGATGACGTCCTGTACAGAAAAAGACTGAATGGTGTGAAATTGAAGTGCATCCCCCGGGAGGAAGGACTAGAGCTGTTGGCAGAGATACATGGAGGCATATGTGGCTCCCACATAGGGTCGAGGGCCCTTGCCGGCAAAGCATTCCAGCAAGGCTTCTTCTGGACCACTGCCCTCCAGGATGCAACGACACTAGTAACTAGGTGTGAAGCGTGCCAGTTCCATTCAAAGAAGCTTCATCAACCAGCTCAACCCTTCAAACAATTCCTCTCTCCTGGCCATTTTTGGTCTGGGGGCTCGACATACTGGGCCACTTCCCCCATGCTGTCGGGGGCTTTGAGCACTTGTATGTTGCAATCGACAAGTTCACAAAGTAGCCGAAAGTGGAAGCAGTAAGGAAGGTGACAACACAGTCAGCCGTCAAGTTCTTCAAGGGACTAGTCTGCCGTTTTGGTGTGCCAAACAGAGTCATCACCGACAACGGCACACAATTCACAAGCCACGCCTTCATGCAGTACAGCCAATACCTCGGGTTCAAGGTCTGTTTTTCTTCCATGGCACACCCACGGAGCAACGGCTAGGCGGAGAGGGCAAATGCTGAAGTACTGCGAGGCCTAAGAGCAAAGACTTTTGACAAGCTGCACAAAAGCGGAAGGCGCTGGATTGATGAATTGCCGGCGGTTCTTTGGTCGATCAGGACGAGCCAAATCGAGCCACCGGCCAGACACCCTTTGCCCTGGTATACGGGGCAGAAGTAGTTCTCCCCACATAACTCATATATGGATCACCTCGACTGCTCTCTTATGACGAGCTTGAGCAAGAGCGATTGCGGCAAGATGATGCAACGCTCCTTGAGGAAGATCGTCTTCGGGCAGATGTGAGAGCAGCACGCTACCAGTAAGCCTTGCGCCGCTACCACAGCCGCAAGGTCCATGCCCGAAGCTTTGAGGAAGGCGACCTTGTTCTCCGGCGCGTTCAGTCGGCCAAGAATTCCAACAAGTTGACGCCAAAGTGGGAAGGCCCTTATCAGGTAATACGAGTCACCAAGCCCGGTGTAGTCCGCCTGGAGACTGAAGATGCTATCCCAGTAAGCAATTCCTGGAACATCGAACCTCTTCGCAAGTTTTACCCATAAGGCACAGTTGTCGGGCCTACCGACGAACCACCTTGTGTAGGAGCCTTGCCGGCAAGGCATGTAACCCTCTGTACAAAGCCAGGTGTAGACCCTGAGCATAAATAAACGAAGCGTTGGCGCCCTAAGTTATAGCATGCATGCTAGGTCAAGTATTTCCTCGGTTAGGGTTGATACTGCTTAGCAGCGACTAACACCTAGCCTAGAGGTCGAGTGTGCGTCTTTCTGTTCTCTTTGGTTCGCAGGGCACACAGACACTTCTGCTGAGCCGCTTGGGAAAAAGAGAACGAACCGGCGCTCCGGCCCCGGCAAGCCAAGACTGCCGGGGGCTGAAGATACAAGGATCCAACCACGGCAAGCCAAGGTTGCCGGGGGCTGCGGATTCAGATAAGTCTTTCATCCCCCTGTTATGCGTTTCCTTATAGAACTGGGACATGTGAAACCTCGTTTATGTTCTTGAAACCACCGTGCTCCCCCTTTCTTGTACCCAAGAGTAACCTCCTGGGTCGGAATTTGGTAGTAGTCACGATGGCGAGGAGATGAATGAGGGGCCTAACTCTACTACGCCCCTGCCTCCGCCAAGAGCGCGAGAATGGTCAACCAAAGTGGCGAGACGGCAAGGCCTGTTGCCGGGCGACATGTTTATATTAAAAATAACAAGGATTCATCCTTGGCATGGGCCTAGCTCACGCACAAAGAACCCGGCAAGCACCCTTTTTATTAAAAACATCCCATACTGGTACAGTTCGTACGGAATTAAAAACATGAGCAAGGGGATAACAAGTCTTAAAATAAACAAGTGCCCGCAGGCTTACAAACTGAAAAAAGATAAGATGCCTATAATCCCTTTCTTGTCCCGCTCCTCAGAAGGTGGAACAAGAGGGTCGGAGGGCGAAAATAGCGCCTAGGTGAGATGCGAGGAGAAGAAGGCACCAAGAGAACGTCCCGGTGCCGGGAGGGAAGCTGGAAGATGAGGCAGCGGGCCGGCAATATGCGACGAAGGCATCGGTGCCCGCGTACTCCGATTTGACGGCTGCCACCCGCCTTCTTCGCCCTCTCCGGCCCTCCTACGCCAGCCGCCCAAGGAGACGATGGGGAGCACCCCGATGGAGAGCTTGGCGAGGATGGACCTCGGCAAGGCGCATGGTAGAGGCAGGGGCAGCGCGGTCAGTCGAAGTCGGAGTCGGCATCCTGCCGCTCGACTCCCTCGCCGTCGCTGTCCTCCTCATCACTCCCGCTTGAGGAGGAATCTTCATCGTCGGAGGAGCTCTCCACGCAGCACTTCAAGCGAGTTTCAAGATCTCCGAAGAACTTGACGGAGAGCAGGCTGCCCTCCGTTAACTTGAAGTAGAGGACAAGTCCCGCCGTCAGGCTGTGGTTGCATGTGAACGTCTTCCATCCGCGGTGGAGGTACTGTTGGGGAACGTTGCAGAAAAACAAAAATTTTCCTACTCGTTTCACCAAGATCCATCTAGGAGTTCATCTAGCAACGAGCCATCGGATGCATCTACATACCTTTGTAGATGGCGTGCGGAAGCGTTCAAAGAACGGTGATGATGTAGTCGTACACGACGTGATCCAAATCACCGATGACCAAGCGCCGAACGGACGGCACCTCCGCGTTCAACACACGTACGGGACGGGAGACGTCTCCTCCTTCTTGATCCAGCAAGGGAAGAGGAGAGGTTGATGAAGATCCAGCAGCGCGACGGCGTGGTGGTGGATGCAGGGCGTCACAGTAGCAGGGCTTCGCCTATACTACGCGAGAGAGACGTAACGGGGAGAGAGGGAGGTGCCAGGGGCTGGTGTATGAAGTCCCTCCTCTCCCCCACTATATATAGGGGTGCCAGGGGGGGTGCCGGCCCTAGTAGATGGCATCTACTAGGGGGGGCGGCGGCCTAGGGTGGGGGGGCTTGCCCCCAAGCAAGGGGGCGCCCCCCTTTAGGGTTTCCCCCAACCCTAGCCGCATGGGCCCTTGGGGTGGCGCCCCAGCCCACTATGGGCTGGGTTCCCTCCCACTTCAGCCCATGGGGCCCCCCGGGATAGGTGGCCCCACCCGGTGGACCCCCGGGACCCTTCCTGTGGTCCCGATACAATACCGGTGACCCCGAAACTTGTCCCGATGGCCGAAACAGCACTTCCTATATATAATTCTTTACCTCCGGACTATACCTGAACTCCTCGTGACGTCCGGGATCTCATCCGGGACTCCGAACAACATTCGGGTTACTGCATATACATATCTTCACAACCCTAGAGTCACCGAACCTTAAGTGTGTAGACCCTACGGGTTCGGGAGACAAGCAGACATGACCGAGACGACTCTCCGGTCAATAACCAACAGCGGGATCTGGATACCCATGTTGGCTCCCACATGCTCCACGATGATCTCATCGGATGAACCACGATTTCGAGGATTCAATCAACCCTGTATGCAATTCCCTTTGTCAATCGATATGTTACTTTCCTGAGATTCGATCGTCGGTATCCCAATACCTCGTTCAATCTCATTACCGGCAAGTCACTTTATTCGTACCGTAATGCATGATCCTGTGACCAGACACTTGGTCACTTTGAGCTCATTATGATGATGCATTACCGAGTGGGCCCAGTGATACCTCTCCGTCATACGGAGTGACAAATCCCAGTCTTGATCCATGTTAACCCAACAGACACTTTCGGAGATACCCGTAGTCTACCTTTATAGTCACCCAGTTACGTTGTGACGTTTGGTATACCCAAAGCACTCCTACGGTATCCGGGAGTTACACGATCTCATGGTCTAAGGAAAGATACTTTGACATTGGAAAACTCTAGCAAACGAACTATACGATCTTGTGCTATGTTTAGGATTGGGTCTTGTCCATCACATCATTCTCCTAATGATGTGATCTCGTTATCAATGACATCCAATGTCCATAGTCAGGAAACCATGACTATCTGTTGATCAACGAGCTAGTCAACTAGAGGCTTACTAGGGACATGTTGGTGTCTGCTATTCACACATGTATTACGATTTCCGGATAACACAATTATAGCATGAATAAAGACAATTATCATGAACAAGGAAATATAATAATAATGCTTTTATTATTGCCTCTAGGGCATATTTCCAACAGTCTCCCACTTGCACTAGAGTCAATAATCTAGTTACATTGTGATGAATCGAACACCCATGGAATTCTGGTGTCGATCATGTTTTGCTCTAGGGAGAGGTTTAGTCAACGGATCTGCTACATTCAGGTCCGTATGCACTTTACAAATCTCTATGTCTCCATCTTGAACATTTTCACGAATGGAGTTGAAGCGACGCTTGATGTGCCTTGTCTTCTTGTGAAACCTGGGCTCCTTGGCAAGTGCAATAGCTCCAGTGTTTGTCACAGAAGAGCTTGATCGGCCCCGACGCATTGGGTATGACTCCTAGGTCGGTGATGAACTCCTTCACCCATATTGCTTCATGTGCTGCCTCCGAGGCTGCCATGTACTCCGCTTCACATGTAGATCCCGCCACGACGCTCTGCTTGCAGCTGCACCAGCTCACTGCTCCACCATTCAACATATACACGTATCCGGTTTGTGACTTAGAGTCATCCAGATCTGTGTCGAAGCTAGCGTCGACGTAACCCTTTACGACGAGCTCTTCGTCACCTCCATAAACGAGAAACATTTCCTTAGTCCTTTTCAGGTACTTCAGGATATTCTTGACCGCTGTCCAGTGTTCCTTGCCGGGATTACTTTGGCATCTGCCTACCAAACTTACGGCAAGGTTTACATCAGGTCTGGTACACAGCATGGCATACATAATAGAACCTATGGCTGAGGCATAGGGGATGACACTCATCTCTTCTATTTCTTCTGCCGTGGTCGGACATTGAGCTGAGCTCAATTTCACACCTTGTAACACAGGTAAGAACCCCTTCTTAGAATGATCCATATTGAACTTCTTCAATATCTTATCAAGGTATGTGCTTTGTGAAAGACCTATGAGGCGTCTTGATCTATCTCTATAGATTTTGATGCCTAATATATAAGCAGCTTCTCCAAGGTCCTTCATTGAAAAACTCTTATTCAAGTAGGCCTTGATGCTGTCCAAGAGTTCTATGTCATTTCCCATCAATAGTATGTCATCTACATTATAATATGAGAAATGCTACAGAGCTCCCACTCACTTTCTTGTAAACGCAGGCTTCTCCATAAGTCTGCGTAAACCCAAACGCTTTGATCATCTCATCAAAGCGAATGTTCCAACTCCGAGATGCTTGCACCAGCCCATAAATCGAGCGTTGGAGCTTGCATACCTTGTTAGCATTCTTAGGATCGACAAAACCTTCCGGCTGCATCATATACAATTCTTTCCTTAAGGAAACCATTAAGGAATGCCGTTTTGACGTCCATTTGCCATATCTCATAATCGTAGAATGCGGCAATTGCTAACATGATTCGGACGGACTTTAGCTTCGCTACCGGTGAGAAAGTCTCATCGTAGTCAACCCCTTGAACTTGTCGATAACCCTTAGCGACAAGTAGCTTTATAGATGGTCACATTACCATCCGCGTCTGTCTTCTTCTTAAAGATCCATTTATTTTCTATGGCTCGCCGCTCAACGGGCAAGTCAGTCAAAGTCCATACTTTCGTTTTCATACATGGATTCCTATCTCGGATTTCATGGCTTCTAGCCATTTGTCGGAATCCGGGCCCGCCATCGCTTCTTCATAGTTCGAAGGTTCATCTTGTCTAACAACATGATTTCCAAGACAGGGTGCCGCTTACCACTCTGGTGCGGGAACGTGTCCTTGTGGACCTACGAAGTTCAGTAGGAGCTTGATCTGAAGTACCTTGATCATCATCATTAACTTCCTCTCTAGTCGGTGCAGGCACCAAACACTTTTCTTGAGCTGCGCACTTCCGGTTCAAGAGGCTAATACTTCATCAAGTTCTACTTTCCTCCCACTTACTTCTTTCGAGAGAAACTCTTTCTAGAAAGGACCCATTCTTGGCAACAAAGATCTTGCCTTCGGATCTGAGGTAGAAGGTGTACCCAATAGTTTCTTTTGGGTATCCTATGAAGACGCATTTTTCCGACTTGGGTTCGAGCTTCTCAGGTTGAAGTTTCTTGACATAAGCATCGCATCCCCAAACTTTTAGAAACGACAGCTTAGGTTTCTTCCCAAACCATAATTCATACGGTGTCGTCTCAACGGATTTCGACGGAGCCCTATTTAAAGTGAATGCGGCAGTCTCTAAAGCATAGCCCCAAAAAGATAGCGGTAAATCGGTAAGAGACATCATAGATCCGCACCATATCTAATAGAGTGCGATTACGACGTTCGGACACACCGTTACGCTGAGGTGTTCCAGGCGGCGTGAGTTGTGAAACTATTCCACATTTTCTTAAGTGTGTGCCAAATTCGTGACTCAAGTATTCTCCTCCACGATCTGATCGTAGAAACTTGATTTTCCTGTCACGTTGATTCTCAACCTCACTCTGAAATTCCTTGAACTTTTCAAAGGTTTCAGACTTGTGTTTCATTAAGTAGACATACCCATATCTACTCAAGTCATCAGTGAGGGTGAGAACATAACGATAGCCACCGCGAGCCTCAACACTCATTGGACCGCACACATCAGTATGTATGATTTCCAATAAGTTGGTTGCTCGCTCCATTGTTCCTGAGAACGGAGTCTTGGTCATTTTACCCATAAGGCATGGTTCGCACGTGTCAAATGATTCATAATCAAGAGACTCCAAAAGTCCATCTGTATGGAGCTTCTTCATGCGTTTGACACCTATGTGACCAAGGCGGCAGTGCCACAAGTATGTGGTAACTATCATTATCAACCTTACATCTTTTGGTACTCACACTATGAATATGTGTAGCAATACGCTCGAGATTCATTAAGAATAAACCATTTACCATAGGAGCATGACCATAAAACATATCTCTCATATAAATGGAACAACCATTATTCTCAGATTTAAATGAGTAGCCATCTCGAATTAAACGAGATCCCGATACAATGTTCATGCTCAAAGCTGGCACTAAATAACAATTATTGAGGTTTAAAACTAATCCCGTAGGTAAATGTAGAGGCAGCGTGCCGACGGCGATCACATCAACCTTGGAACCATTCCTGACGCGCATCGTCACCTCGTCCTTCGCCAGTCTCCGTTTATTCCGCAGCTCCTGCTGTGAGTTACAAATATGAGCAACGGCACCGGTATCAAATACCCAGGAGTCACTACGAGTACTGGTAAGGTACACATCAATTACATGTATATCACATATACCTTTCGTTTTGCCGGCCTTCTTGTCTGCTAAGTACTTGGGGCAGTTCCGTTTCCAGTGACCCTTCCCTTTGCAATAAAGGCACTCTGTCTCAGGCTTGGGTCCATTCTTTGGCTTCTTCCCGGCAGCTTGCTTGCCGGGCGCGGCAACTTCCTTGCCGTCCTTCTTGGAGTTCTTTTTACCCTTGCCTTTCTTGAACTTAGTGGTTTTATTGACCATCAACACTTGATGTTCCTTCTTGATTTCTACCTCCGCTAATTTCAGCATTGAGAACAATTCAGGAATGGTCTTTTGCATCCCCTGCATGTTGAAGTTCATCACAAAGCTCTTGTAGCTAGGTGGAAGCGACTGGAGGATTCTGTCAATGACCGCGTCATCCGGGAGATTAACTCCCAGCTGAGACAAGCGGTTATGTAACCCAGACATAGTGAGTATGTGCTCACTGACAGAACTATTTTCCTCCATCTTACAGCTGAAGAACTTATCGGAGACTTCATATCTCTCGATCCGGGCATGAGCTTGAAAAACCATTTTCAGCTCTTCGAACATCTCATATGCTCCATGTCTCTCAAAACGCTTTTGGAGCCCCGGCTCTAAGCTGTAAAGCATGCCGCACTGAACGAGGGAGTAGTCGTCAACACGTGTCTGCCAAGCGTTCATAACGTCTTGGTTCTGTGGGACGGGTGGATCACCTAGCGGTGCTTGTAGGACATAATCTTTCTTGGCAGCTATGAGGATGATCCTCAGGTTCCGGACCCAGTCCGTATAGTTGCTGCCATCGTCTTTCAGCTTGGTTTTCTCTAGGAACGCGTTGAAGTTGAGGACTACGTGGGCCATTTGATCTACAAGACATAGTGTAAAATATATTTAGACTAAGTTCATGATAATTAAGTTCATCTAATCAAATTATTAATGAACTCCCACTTAGATTAGACATCCCTCTAGTAATCTAAGTATTACATGATCCGGGTTAACTAGACCGTGTCCAATCATCACGTGAGACGGACTAGTCAACGTCGGTGAGCATCTTCATGTTGATCGTATCTTCTATATGACTCATGCTCGACCTTTCGGTCTTCTGTGTTCCGAGGCCATGTCTGTACATGCTAGGCTCGTCAAGTTAACCCTAAGTGTTTTGCATGTGTTCCGAGGCCATGTCTGTACATGCTAGGCTCGTCAACACCCGTTGTATGTGAACGTAAGGATCCATCACACCCGATCATCACGGCGTGCTTAGAAACGACGAACTTTAGCAACGGTGCACAGTTAGGGGAGAACACTTCTTGAAATTGTTATGAGGGATCATCTTATTTACTACCGTCGTTCTAAGTAAACAAGATGCAAAAAACATGATAAACATCACATGCAATCAAATAATAGACGTGACATGATATGGCCAATATCACATAGCTCCTTTGATCTCCATCTTGGGGCTCCATGATCATCTTGTCACCGGCTTGACACCATGATCTCCATCATCGTGTCTCCATGAAGTTGCTCGCCAACTATTACTTCTACTACTATGGCTAACGCGTTTAGCAATAAAGTAAAGTAATTTACATGGCGTTTCTCAATGACACGCAGGTCATATAAAAGAATAAAGACAACTCCTATGGCTCCTGCCGGTTGTCATACTCATCGACATGCAAGTCGTGAATCCTATTACAATAGCATGAACATCTCATACATCACATATAGATCATTCATCATTCATCACAACTTTGGCCATATCATATCACAAACCACTTGCTGCAAAAACAAGTTAGACGTCCTCTAATTGTTGTTGCAGGTTTTACGTGGCTGAATTAGGGTTCTAGCAAGAACGTCTTCTTACCTACGTTAAAGCCACAACGTGATTTGTCTACTTCTATTTACCCTTCATAAGGACCCTGTTCATCGAATCCGCTCCAACTAAAGTGGGAGAGACAGATACCCGCCAGCCACCTTATGCAACTAGTGCATGTTAGTCGGTGGAACCGGTCTCACGTAAGCGTATGTGTAAGGTTGGTCCGGGCCGCTTCATCCCACAATACCGCTGAAGCAAGAAAAGACTAGTAACGGCAAGAAAGTTGACAAATCTACGCCCACAACAAATTGTGTTCTACTCGCGCAAGAAGAGCTATGCATAGACCTAGCTCATGATGCCACTGTTGGGGAACGTTGCAGAAAAACAAAAATTTTCCTACTCGTTTCACCAAGATCCATCTAGGAGTTCATCTAGCAACGAGCCATCGGATGCATCTACATACCTTTGTAGATGGCATGCAGAAGCGTTCAAAGAACGGTGATGATGTAGTCGTACACGACGTGATCCAAATCACCGATGACCAAGCACCGAACGGACGGCACCTCCGCGTTCAACACACGTACGGGACGGGAGACGTCTCCTCCTTCTTGATCCAGCAAGGGAAGAGGAGAGGTTGATGAAGATCCAGCAGCACGACGGCGTGGTGGTGGATGCAGGGCATCACAGTAGCAGGGCTTCGCCTATACTACGCGAGAGAGACGTAACGGGGAGAGAGGGAGGCGCCAGGGACTGGTGTATGAAGTCCCTCCTCTCCCCCACTATATATAGGGGTGCCAGGGGGAGGCGCCGGCCCTAGTAGATGGCATCTACTAGGGGGGGCGGCGGCCTAGGGTGGGGGGGCTTGCCCCCAAGCAAGGGGGCGCCCCCCTTTAGGGTTTCCCCCAACCCTAGCCGCATGGGCCCTTGGGGTGGCGCCCCAGCCCACTATGGGCTGGGTTCCCTCCCACTTCAGCCCATGGGGCCCCCCAGGATAGGTGGCCCCACCCGGTGGACCCCCGGGACCCTTCTGGTGGTCCCGGTACAATACCGGTGACCCCGAAACTTGTCCCGATGGCCGAAACAACACTTCCTATATATAATTCTTTACCTCCGGACTATTCCGGAACTCCTCGTGACGCCCGGGATCTCATCCGGGACTCCGAACAACATTCGGGTTACTGCATATACATATCTTCACAACCCTAGCGTCACCGAACCTTAAGTGTGTAGACCCTACGGGTTCGGGAGACAAGCAGACATGACCGAGACGACTCTCCGGTCAATAACCAATAGCGGGATCTGGATACCCATGTTGGCTCCCACATGCTCCACGATGATCTCATCGGATGAACCACGATGTCGAGGATTCAATCAACCCCGTATGCAATTCCCTTTGTCAATCGTGGGTGGGTTCTATGACGGTTTGGTCTGGTCGTTGAACACAAATGAAGTACGAGAAGTTGTAGTTATGGCGAACTTTTAATCTAAACAAAAGCCAAGTCTAAACGGTGCCTTAAGGGTTGTATATATAGGGGGAAAGAGAGGGGATTTTGTCCACCCTTGACAAGGTGGGACTAAAACACCTCCTGAGTTGTTTCCCCTACAATACGGACTCTAAAGATAGCTTAATAAGAGGTATTTCGAAATTACATGGGTCTCGTCCAAAAATAAGGTGACGCAGCACCTATAATAAACTATGGACGAATTTTATGAACGGGCATCTTATATATTTTGTCCATCTTCTTGTATGTCATCACGGTGGCTTCAAAGTGCGGAAATCTTCACTGGAAATTCCGTTCTTGTTCCCTTCGCGTGCACCTTCATCTCGATGCTTGATCATGCTCTAATGTTTATCCTTCTGGTCCATGCTAGGCCCTTCAACTGTCATCGACACAAATGCATCCAAGTTAGGCAGCATCATATTCTCATAAACATTAGAAAAAATACCAAGAAACAAAAGTATCTGATAATTTAATTAGCGTGTGCGAGCTCTAGTAATTGGTCCAATAGGTATAGTAGCAGGGGTGGTGGGTGTAACTGTTGTAGCCATGTCCTCATCATCCTCCCTTCTTGAAAACAAAGTCGTCATCAGCGTTGCTTAATCTGAAATGTGGCTAACAAAAGAGACAAGGGTGTACATGTTGTATATGTATATGTCATTCATTTTCACTGATCTCAGTTGTGGCACAAGTGCCACATGTATACAAGAGTACTCTTCAAATGTCATGAATTATAAAGCCAATATATTATCATAAGAAGTCAAAGGCATGAAAATATTGCAACTCAGTTTGCATATATAAGTGAAGCTCTTATTCATATCGAAAGATTGGCAATGCTTATCATTAAACCATCCCAACATTAATGAATAAACTTTAATTGTTTCAAAATGACATGCTACAACATGCTTAAATAAACAAAGACGCAACAAGTTATTCACACGGGATCATTACCACGATTGGAGGTTATATAAAAATGGTTAAACATTGGCATAATTATTTTCAAATGTATTTGATCCAAATTAGAGTTATTCATTGATTCACATGGTTCTTTCGCATCAAGAGTTAATTCAATGGGTGCACCAAAAATTGTTGTTATTGCATGTGTTTGATCACATGGCGAAGTCAAATCATGAACATAATCCTCTAAAATAGGTGGTGTGATCAAAGTAGTGAGTGGCTCATCAGATGGTGCATTTAAATTGACAAGACATTCATCATACTCATGTGGAGTTGGAACATTAATATCTTTATCATTACCTCTTAGGGTCAACTCATATGATGTAGGCACTCTAGGTGTCAACAGGTCACATGGTGGAGGTGATGTAGTGCTCACAAGAACAGATGTTGTTGTCATAGTAGGCGTAGTGGTGGAAGGAACAACCGTTGCAACTCTTGGGATTTGCACCTTCCGCTTGTTTGTCTTCTGGGCAACACATCTTGTTATCTCCTGTTCAGCTTTGCAAGCAAGACGAAACAAATGATCCATATGATAACACTTTTCATGAATTATTATCTCCTGAATGTCATGATTTAATCCTCCCCAAAATATATCCATAAAATCTTCTTCACTTTCTTCTAAAGAGGAAAGCAACAACATAGTTTGTAAATCATCATAATATTTTGTTACAGTGTCACTACCTTGTTTTAAATGTTGTAACTTTTTAATCATGTCACGAGTATAATAAGAGGGGACGAAAGTATGTCTCATTGCAAGTTTCAAATCATCCCAAGTAGTAGGTATATAATCAGGGTGTAACCGACAGTATTCGCTCGACCAAACTGAAGCATAACCAGTGAATGAACCAACCGTGACCTTAACTTTTTTACGTTCAGCAAAATTATGGGAAGCAAAAATATTATTTATGTCGAAGTCCCATTCAATACATAAAGCAAGTCTAAAATGGCCATTAAATGATGGTATAGAAATATTAATCCGATCATGTGCATTTGGATGTTTGTGCACCTCTCGTGACGGTTGTGGTATTTGCTTAGATGGTGGCACATCTTCCACAATCGACAAAGCCCTTGAATTAACTCTGGATCTTGTCGTGATTAGTAGAAATAAGAAACAAAATCCAAAAAATATTGTTCCTATGAACTACTGGGATGTGGTGGCAAGACTCTCACAGTATAGCAAATTTCAAAGTCTTACAAGTTCTTACCATGCAGTAGGTGGTGACTGATGACCCACAAGTGTAGGGGATCTATCGTAGCCTTTTCGATAAGTAAGAGTGTCGAACCCAACAAGGAATGGAAGGAAATGATAAGCGGTTTTCAGCAAGGTACTCTTGCAAGCATAAAATTATCGGTAACAGATAGTTTTGTGATAAGGTAATTTGTAACGAGTAACAAGTAATGCAAGTAAAATAAGGTGCGGCAAGATGGCCTAATCCTTTTTGTAGCAAAGCACAAGCCTGGACAAACTCTTATATAAACGAAAGCGCTCCCGAGGACACATGGGAATTATCATCAAGCTAGTTTTCATCACGTTCATATGATTCGCGTTCGGTACTTTGATAATTTGATATGTGGGTGGACCAGTGCTTGGGTACTGCCCTTACTTCAACAAGCATCCCACTTATGATTAACCCCTATTGCAAGCATCTGCAACTACAACAGAAGTATTAAGGTAAACCTAACCATAGCATGAAACATATGGATCCAAATCAGCCCCTTACGAAGCAACACATAAACTAGGGTTTAAGCTTCTGTCACTCTAGCAACCCATCATCTACTTATTACTTCCCAATGCCTCCCTCTAGGCCCAAACAATGGTGAAGTGTCATGTAGTCGACGTTCACATGACACCACTAGAGGGATGACAACATACATCTCATCAAAATATCGAACGAATACCAAATTCACATGACTACTTATAGCAAGACTTCTCCCATGTCCTCAGGAACAAACGTAACTACTCACAAAGCATATTCATGTTCATAATCATAGGGGTATTAATATGCATAATGGATCTGAACATATTGTCTTCCACCAAGTAAACCAACTAGCATCAACTACAAGGAGTAATCAACACTACTAGCAACCCACAGGTACCAATATGAGGTTTGGATACAAAGATTGGATACAAGAGATGAACTAGGGTTTGAGATGAGATGGTGCTGGTGAAGATGTTGATGGAGATTGACCCCCTCCCAATGAGAGGATCATTGGTGATGACGATGGTAATGATTTCCCCTCCCGGAGGAAGTTTCCCCGATAGAACAGCTCCGCCGGAGCCCTAGATTGGTTCCGCCAAGGTTCCGCCTCGTGGCGGCGGAGTTTTGTCCCGTGAGCTAGCTTATGATTTTTCTCGGATGAAAGACCTCATATAGTAGAATATGGGCATCGGAGGGCCACCAGTGGGCCCACGAGGTAGGGGGCGCGCCCAGGGGGGTAGGGCGCTGTAACGCCCCGAGACCGATGTGCCAGGTGTCCTCCAGTTTTTCGCTGTTTTGCCTTGTCATTTGCTTTCGTGTTGCATCTTACCATGTCATCATGTGCATTGCATCATCATGTTTTCAAAACTTGCATCCGTCCCGGCCTCCCCGTTTTCTTCCGTTGTCCGCTCTGAGTCTAGACACACTTGCACGCGCCCGCGGCACGTCCGAATATTATTTTTAAGTGTCTGGAAAATGTTCTCAGATTGGGTTGAAAGTTGGCGTGCGGTCTTATTATAGTGTAGGTAGGCCGTCTGCCAAGTTTTATCGCATTCGGAGTTCGTTTGACGGCTAAACGGATAACTATAGCGGCATTATAGCCGGTCTAACATCGGACGTTTCCGGCCTCCGGAAACGGTTGCCGGGTTGCTTTTCCCCCCTCTCTTCTCAGTCCACACACTTGACCTCGTTCGCCTAACCCCTCTTTGCACAGTGCCCGCGGCCCTCCTCGCGCGCGTGTCCGAGAGCTGTCCCGGACCCGACGCGGACAGTCGTCACCGTTGGATCCGGATCATCCCCAAACATCTACAAAACATCTCCGTTTTGTTAATTGGGCTCAGTAACTATTTTATTCGCGATCATCCGATTACGATCGTAGGGATGAGGTAATCCCTAACCTAATACACATGATGTATATATATTGTCCAACCCTAAAATCAAGGAGAGCTGTCCCATCCTTCCCCCTCGCGCCGCCACATCCAAATCCTCCTCGTTTTCCTCTCCTGCCATATCCAACTTGCGGCCCCGACCAGCTCCACCTTGCTTTCAGCGCCGCCCAACCAGATCGCAACCTCCGACCTCCTCCCTCGTTGGCGCGCCAAGCCCCGATGACCAGTAGGTCCCCAACGCTGCCCTCCTTCCTTGCCTCCTCTGTTATCCACTCTTGATCCCGCTCTCTCACGTCCGTGTCTCTCCCCGCCATGGACAGGTACTGCCAAGAAGGGGATTGCCGCTGGAAACGGACTCCTTGTGCCGATCCCTTCCGCCGGCCTCCACCCCCTCATCTACCTCCCTTGGCCTCGCCGACCGGAGCACCAGGTCATGCTGCAGCTCCCCGTCGCCTCCCTGCCTTCCTTCCCCGATCTCACTCTCTCATGCCCCAATCTCTCTCCCTCTCAGGTGACCAGAGGCCTTGCCATGGCCATGGAGCTCCAAGCATCTTGCTGCCGCCGGCCAATCTGCTTCAGCTCCTCCGTCAAGTCCCGCGCTGCCCTCGTCATCCGAATCCACGCCAAGCTCCGACAACCTCACGACCTCTGCACCTGGGCTTTCATCCCCGTCTTCCCGGCCTCCTTCGCGCCCCTGGCTGCCGCTGTCTGCATCGAGCAGGAGCAGCTCGTCGCCTAGTGCCTCGGTGCCCCTGCGCCGCCAGAGTCCTCAGCGCCGGCGTGTCCGCTGCTGCTCCTCTTCATCGAGCCGCGCCCCGTCCGTTGTATCTTCGCCATGTCCCTGCTGTCTCTGTCGCGAGGGAGACCAGCGCCGCGCCCTTCTTCCTCTGGATCGAAAGACAAGCGCCGCTCCACTCGACGCGTTGACTGCATCGCTCGCATGGGCCGGCCTCGCTTCATGCCTCATCGCGCCCCTCCCGCGGCCCATCAAGTCGCTGCGGCCCAGCCTCTCAACCGAGTCGGGCCAAGGCCCATGGGTCAGGCTACCCCCAGCGCCCCACCTTTCTTTTCCTGCTGCTGGGCCAATTCAGTTCCAGGCCATCATGTTTTTTTCCTATCCAGTGAATTTAGCTTTTTCCCAGAGAGTGCCAGTTTTGCAGAAACACCCTTAAACTTCATGCATATTTTAACTCACAAACTAAGCATCACGTGTAAAAACTTAATATATGAAACTTGCTTAAAATTGTGTCTAGTTTCATAATATGTCACTTTCACCCATGTTTAAAATGTTTAAAATGATGTTTGTTTAAATTTGCTCCTATGCCATGCTAAAATGTTTTAATTCATAACTAAATAACCGTAGCTCCAAATTTAATAATCTTTATATGTAAATGGGGTAGAAAAATGCCTAGTTTAACATGGTGGATTTACTTTGCATGTTTAATAACTCTAAAATTGTGTTTAGGGCAGAACAGTACCAAATCCATATTTTGCACATGAGGAGTTTCCGGACTTGTTGTTTGTCGTTCCGGCCTCATTTAAACTTGCCTAGATAGGTAGTTTTCATTTGCTTCACCCTCTTGCCATGTTTAACAACATTTAATATTGTTGGGTACATAAACGAGATCGAACTAAATAACTTGAATGTGGTGTTTCTTCAACATGCAACTCGGTGCAAGTTGAGCTCCACTTAATTTGTAGTATTGTTTGTGCACTTTGCCATGCCATGCATATTTAAACCGGACATGCATCATACTTGGTTGTGCATCATGCCATGATTATTTGATGGTTGTTTACTATGGTGTTTGCTTCTTTCCGGGTTGCTTCTCGCGTTAGCTTCGGTTTCATTCCGGAGTTGTGAGGATTCGTTCGACTACGCCCGTTTGTCTTCTTCATGGACTCGTTCTTCTTCCTTGCGGGATCTCAGGCAACATGACCATACCCTCGAAATCACTTCTATCTTTGCTTGCTAGATGCTCGCTCTTTTGCTATGCCTATGCTGCGATACCTACCACTTGCTTATCATGCCTCATATATTGTCGAACCAAGCCTCTAACCCACCTTGTCCTAGCAAACCGTTGTTTGGCTATGTTACCGCTTTGCTCAGCCCCTCTTATAGCGTTGTTAGTTGTAGGTGAAGATGAAGTTTGTTCCTTGTTGGAACATGGCTATGTTGTTCCTTGTTTGGAACATGATTATTTGTTTGGGATATCAGAATACCTCTTATTTAATTAATGCATCTATATACTTGGTAAAGGGTGGAAAGCGCGGCCTTATGCCTGGTGTTTTGTTCCACTCTTGCCGCCCTAGTTTCTATCATATCGGTGTTATGTTCCCGGATTTTGCGTTCCTTACGCGGTTGGGTTATAATGGGAACCCCTTGACAGTTCACCTTGAATAAAACTCCTCCAGCAATGCCCAACCTTGGTTTTACCATTCGACACCTAGCCTTTTCTTTCCCTTGGGTTCTGCAGACTCAAGGGTCATCTTTATTTTAAAACCCCCTAGGCCAGTGCTCCTCTGAGTGTTGGTCCGACCGAGTAGACTGCGGGGCCACCTCAGGGCAACTTGAGGGTTGGTTTTACTTGTAGGATGTCTCATCTGAGTGTGCCCTGAGAACGAGATATGTGCAGCTCCTATCGGGATTTGTCGGCACATTCGGGCGGTGTTGCTGGACTTGTTTTACCATTGTCGAGGATGTCTTGTAACCGGGATGCCGAGTCTAATCGGATTGTCTTGGGAGAAGGAATATCCTTTGTTGACCGTGAGAGCTTGTGATGGGCTAAGTTGGGACACCCCTGCAGGGATTTGAACTTTCGAAAGCCGTGCCCGCGGTTATGGGCAGATGGTAATTTGTTAATGTCCGGTTGTAGAAAACCTGAACTTGACCTTAATTAAAATACATCAACCGCGTGTGTAACCGTGATGGTCTCTTCCCGGCGGAGTTCGGGAAGTGAACACAGTGTTGGAGTAATGCTTGACGTAGGTTGTTCTAGGATCACTTCTTGATCATAGTTGTTCGACCGTGCTTTTGCCTTCTCTTCTCTCTCTCATTTGCGTATGTTAGCCACCAAATATGCTAGTCGCTTGCTGCAGCTCCACCTCATACCTTTTACCCTTCCTATAAGCTTAAATAGCCTTGATCGTGAGGGTGCGAGATTGCTGAGTCCCCGTGACTCACAGATACTTCCAAACCAGCTTGCAGGTGCCGTTGAACCGTGCAGAGGATGCAACCAAGCTCAAGGAGGAGCCCGATGAAGATCCCGTTCTTTGTGTTGTTCCATTTCCAGTTGATCAGTAGTGGAGCCCAGTCGGGACGTGTAACGCCCTCGATACGGCTATATCTCCCACGTGTTGAGGCACGACTTAGAGGCATAACCGCATTGAAAGCAATGTCGCAAGTTAGGAAATCATCACAACATCCCATGTAATATATAGATAATAAAAGGGGAGATAACATAATTGGCTTACACTCGCCACGTCAATCATGTACATAAATAACATTACATCATTCAAACACTCATGGCCCGACTACGGTGCCAAAATAAAAGATAACCCAACAATGCGAACACGGTCCCGATCACCCCAACTGGGCACCACTACTGATCATCAGGAAAGGAAACATAGTAACGTTGAGAGTCCTCGTCGAACTCCCACTTGAGCTCAAGCGCGTCACCTGGAGCGAATCATCAAGCCCTGCATCTGGTGTAATAGTAATCTGTGAGCCACAGGGACTCAGCAATCTTGCACCTCGCGATCAAGACTATTAAGCATAGGTAAGGCAAGGGTAAAAATATGTGGAGCTGCAGCAAGCGACTAGCAAGTATGGTGGCTAACTTATTCGCAAAAGAGAGCGAGAAGAGGAGGCAAAGCACAAGCGAGAAACTAGAGAACAACCTGCGCAAACATTACTCCAACACAGTGTCCACTTCCCGGACTCCGCCGAGAAGAGCCATCACGGTAACACACTCAGTTGATTCATTTTAATTAAGTTAAGGTTCAAGTTATCTACAACCGGACATTAACAAATTCCCATCTGCCCATAACCGCGGGCACGGCTTTCGAAAGTTCAAATCCCTGCAGGGGAGTCCCAACTTAGCCCATGACAAGCTCTCACGGTCAACGAAGGAATAGACCTCCTCCCGAGACGTTCCGATCAGACTCGGTATCCCGGTTCTTCAAGACAACTCCGACAATGGTAAAACAAGTCCAGCAACACCACCCGCTGTGCCGACAAATCCCGATAGGAGCTGCACATATCTCGTTCTCAGGGCACACCGGATAAGCTAAGCGTACGGGAGCCAACGTAACCCAAGTTGCCAAGGGACGGCCCCGCACGGTGCTCTAGGTTGGACCAACACTCAGAGGAGCACTGGCCCGGGGGGGTTTAAATAAGATGACCCTTGAGTCCGCGAAACCCAAGGGAAAGGCTAGGTGGAAAATGGTAAAACCAAGGTTGGGCATTGCTGGAGGAAAGTTATTCAAGGCTGTCAAGGGGTTCCCATTATAACCCAACCGCGTAAGGAACGCAAAATCCGGGAACATAACACCGATATGACGGAAACTAGGGCGGCAAGAGTGGAACAAAACACTAGGCGAGAGGCCGAGCCTTCCACCCTTTACCAAGTATATAGATGCATTAAGATAACAATATATAATGATATCCCAACAAGTAAATAATGTTCCAACAAGGAACCTCCAATCTTCACCTGCAACTAGCAACGCTATAAGAGGGGCTGAGCAAAGCGGTAACATAGCCAATCAACGGTTTGCTAGGACATGGTGGGTTAGAGGTTTGACATGGCAATTTGGGAGGCTTGAAATAAAATGGTAGGCATCGTAGCATTGGCATAGCAAAAGAGCGAGCAAACTAGCATAGCAAAGATAGTAGTGATTTCGAGGGTATGATCATCTTGCTGCACAAGTTGTCAGAGTTGACTGGATCCTCGAAAGCAAACTCAACGGGCTCCTCGTTAGCGAACTCGTCTCCCGGCTCTACCCAAACAAGACAAACAAGCAACAAGGACAATCAACCACGTGCAAAGCTCAAACAATGATGCAGGATGGTATGCTATGCGGGATGCGATGCGGGATGCATATGCAAGATTTGACAAGGGATGCATGAACCTGGCCTCAACTTGGGAATCCAAGTGTCACTGGAAAGATGAGATGAAATCGCTTGAAAACGATATAAAGAATGCCGGAATCGGAGTTACGGTTTGGAAATGGCAAGCAATTCAAATATGACCACGTTCTGCGATTTACAGCAAGTAGCATCTAAATGCAACAAGATGACATGCTACAACACCCAAACATGGCATCAAAATACATGGCAGGGATGCATTAAAGATGCTTAACAAAAGTCTAGCACTGAGCTACGGCCAATACACCCATTAACAGCTTCAAACAAGCATGGCAAAAATGCATATGGTAAACAGATTTCAGACTTAGTGAAATTAACACTTGTCTGGAATTTCAGATCAGGTAGCACACTTTGGAGCAACAAAACTATATGCTACAGGACTTGAACATGGCAAAGTAAAGCATGGCATGGAGCTACTCAAAGAGCTTAACAAAAGTCCCTTAGTTACCTTGAGCCAAAAGGGATCATAAAATACAATTGCAAGCATGTGAACATGGCAACAACATAATCAGTTCTCAGACTTGGTGAAAACTGGAGCATGCTGAAACAGATATCAAGTAGGCATGTTTACAAGCTCGATGCACTCACTACAGAGCAAGTCATGACAAGCTAAGCATACACCCATCAAGAATACACAAAATGCAAGCTATACATGGCAAGAACAATAGCATAGCATGCACAGATCAACTACAACATCCTTGGCAAAATCGCTAACAAGTAGAAAATCTGCCCAGATTCATGAAGTAGCAAAAGTAGTGCTCGATTGACTCAAGCTAGGGTGCTCCATAATTGCAAACAAAGACATGGATGGATAGAGCACTACAAGATTAACAAAACATCCTTACTGACCATCCTCAAAAGAGGCACAGATCACTAGGAAACAACATGAACATATGGCAACATGAGATAAACAGCTCAAGGACTTAGTGGAATTGCTAAGTTCCTGAAATCAACATTACCAAGTGCCTCACTTTGCAAGCTTGTGCTAGTCACCACACACATCACAAAAATACATGGGTTGCACCTCTGGAAAGATGGCAAAACCCTTAACAAAACATATGTAGAGCTCATGGGCATATCATGCACACAATAATCATGGCAAAAATGACAAATAACTAAATGGAGCAGCAGATCTGACAATTAACTCAAGTAGCTCTCTTCTACACATTTCGGGCATCAAGATGAACTCAAATGAAAATGATGCAATGAGATGAAATGATGTACTCTCTGAGACGAACATTTTGATATGCTATATGCCCAAAACGGAGTTACGGATGCAAAGTTATAGCACGATGAACAAGGGCATATGAACTAGGGTTTTGGGGATAAAAGTCAACCCGAACGGATCTCAGATCCAGATCTACTGTAGTTGCACGGATGACGAGGATCGCCGGCCGGAGCTTCGAGCTCGCCGGACTTGCAGAAGGTGGGGGCCGGCCGGATCTAAGGAGGGGGACGGCGACGGCGCGGCCGGTCGGCGATGGGCGGCGCGGTGACGGCGTCCGCGGTAGGGCGGCGACAGGTGCGTACGGGCGGTGCCAGGGGCAGCCGGGCGGCGCCGGAATCGGCCGGAGACGAAGCTGGCCGGCGAGGTGGCCGCTCGGGCGCGGGGGAGACGAAGCCGCGGGGCGGCGCACCGGCTTGGGCCGCGGGGGCCGATCCGGGCTTCCCGGGCCGGCGGCGGAGGGAGGCAGCGATGGGCCACGTGGCGCGAGCTGAGTGGTGGCGGCGGATCGGGCGGACGTGTCCGGCCCGATTCGGACACGTCCGGCGGCGAGGGGAGCTGATTCTAGGGTTTTGGGGAAGAAGGGGATCCGGATTTCGGAGGGGGTCTTTATATAGGCATAGGAGGAGCTAGGAGAGTCCAAATGAGGTGCGGTTTTCGGCCACGCGATCGTGATCGAACGCTCTAGATGATGGAGGGGGTTTAGGTGGGTTTTGGGCCAACTTGGAGGGGTGTTGGGCTGCAACACACACGAGGCCTATTCTGTCCCTCGGTTAACCGTTGGAGTATCAAACGAAGTCCAAATGATACCGGAAATGTTTGGCAAGTCTCGGTCCAATCCGGAAATGTTTAATCCCCACACACGAAAGAAGGTAGAAATGACCACCGGAGGAGAACGGAGCGCCGGAATGCAAAACGGACAACAGGGGAAAAAGCTCGAATGCATGAGATGAACACGTATGCAAATGCAAGCACCGATGACATGATATGAGATGCATGACAACGATAACACACACGGAGACAAAGACCCGATCCCGAGAAAATAAAATAACTTAAGGCCCCGGAACAACAAGAGTTGGAATACATATTGGGAAAGTCATATCCGGGGTGTTACAACACTCCACCACTACGAAAGGATCTCGTCCCGAGATCTAGGACTGAAAGAAGGTACTCAGAACGGAGGTGATCCTCGCGTTCCCAGGTAGCTTCACGGTCGGAATGGTGTGACCACTTGACTTTGAGGAATTTGATTCGACTTGTTGCGAGTCTTGCTTCAGTCTCTTCAAGAATAGCAACTGGGTGCTCAGGTAAGAGAGATCTTCTTGGAGCTCAATGTCCTTGAAGTTGACGGTGCGGTCAGGAGTCTTGAAGCACTTTCGGAGCTGAGAGACATGGAACACATCATGAACATTTGCAAAGTTAGAAGGAAGCTCGAGTTGATAGGCGAGATCACCTCTCTTGCTGACAATCTTGAAAGGTCCCACGTATCTGGGGGCAAGCTTCCCTTTGATACCGAAGCGAGGAGTACCTTTCATAGGAGAGACGCGGAGGTAAACATGATCTCCGATCTCGCAAGCCAAATCACGTGTGCTTACTGTCATAGTAGCTCTTCTGGCGGGATTGGGCTGCTTTGAGGTTATCTCGAATGACTTTGCACATCTCCTCTGCCTCTGTGATTAAGTCATTACCCAAAAGCTGACGTTCACCGGTTTCAGACCAGTTGAGAGGGGTACGGCACTTCCTGCCATACAGAATTTCAAATGGGGCCTTGCCCGAACTTGCTTGAAAACTGTTGTTGTAGGAGAATTCAGCATAAGGAAGACAATCCTCCCACTTCATGCCGAAGGAGATCACACAAGCCCTGAGCATATCTTCAAGAATCTGGTTGACACGCTCGACTTGACCGCTAGTTTGAGGATGGAAAGCTGTGCTGAAGCGGATGTTGGTGCCCATGGCCTTCTGAAAAGAATCCCAAAACTTGGAGGTAAAGATGCTGCCACGGTCTGAAGAGATCACTTGTGGAATACCGTGCAGAGAGACAATTCGAGAGGTATAGAGTTCCGCCAATTGAGCTGCAGTGATTGACTCTTTGATAGGCAGAAAGTGAGCCACTTTGGTGAGTTTGTCGATGACAACGAATATAGCATCATTGCCACGCTTGGACTTTGGAAACCCAGTCACGAAGTCCATCTCAATGTGGTCAAACTTCCATTCTGGAATGGCAAGAGGTTGGAGGAGACCAGCTGGCCTTTGGTGTTCTGCCTTCACTCTTCTGCAGACATCACACTCATTCACGAATTGAGCAATCTCGCGCTTCATTCGAGTCCACCAATAAGCCTGCTTAAGGTCCTGATACATCTTCGTGCTCCCAGGGTGGATGGAGAGGAGAGAATTGTGAGCCTCGTTCATGATCACTTTACGGAGGTCACCTTTGGGTACAACAATACGATCCTCGAAGAAGAGAGTATCCTTGTCATCAAGGCGGTAGCACTTGTACTTGGGTTGACTCTTGGCAATCCCAATCTTCACCTTTTTCACCATAGCATCAAGAAGCTGAGCTTGGCGAATCTGGTCTTCCAAGGTAGGAGAGACTTGAAGGTTGGCGAGGAAACCTTGAGGAACAACTTGCAGATTAAGTTTGCGGAAAGCTTCACAAAGCTCGGGTTGATAAGGCTTGAGATCAGACTGTTGCAGTAAGCTTTTGCTCAATGCGTCAGCAATCACATTGGCCTTGCCTGGAGTATACTCAATACTCGGATTATACTCTTGAATCATTTCGACCCATCGAGTTTGCCTGAGGTTGAGATTAGGCTGAGTGAAGATGTACTTGAGACTCTTGTGATCAGTGAAAATGTCCACTTTTCTTCCCAATAAGAGATGTCTCCAAGTCAAAAGAGCATGCACAACTGCCGCCAACTCGAGATCATGAGTGGGGTAGTTCTTCTCATTGGGCTTCAACTGGCGAGAGGTATAAGCAACAACTTTCTTCTCTTGCATCAACACTGCGCCAAGACCTTGGAGAGAGGCATCACAAAAGACCTCGTACGGCTTGGATTCATCAGGCGGAGTCAGAACTGGAGCAGTGATCAATTTCTCTTTCAAAGTGTTGAAAGCAATGTCACACTCCGGAGACCAAACGTACTTGACGTGCTTCTGGAGAAGATTTGAGAGAGGCTTCGTGATCTTAGAAAAGTTTTCAACGAATCTTCGACAGTAGCTTGCGAGACCGAGGAAGCTACGGAGTTGCTTCACGTTCTGAGGAGGTTCCCAATTCACAATTGCAGACACCTTCTCAGGATTCACGGCAATGCCCTTGGCAGAGATGATATGACCAAGATAAAGAACCTCATCGAGCCAAAATTCGCACTTGGAGAACTTGGCGTAGAACTTGTGTTCCCTCATTATCGAGTACCAAACGCAAGTGCTTGGCATGATCTTCCTTGTTCTTCGAGAAAACCAGAATGTCGTCGAGATAGACCAAAAAAGTCATTGGTGTAGGCGTTGAAGATGAAGTTCATCATGCGAGAGAACGTCGGAGGAGCGTTGATGAGGCCAAAAGACATGACAGTGTATTCATATGAACCATAGACTTGTCCTGAAAGCCGTCTTGGGAATATCTTGCTCACGGATTCGAATCTGATGATAACCCATACGGAGATCAAGCTTGGAGAATACTTGGGCACCTTTGAGTTTGTTCGAACAGCTCTTGATGTTGTCTTCTTGTTCAATGGACGGTAATCAACACAAAGTCGGTCTGTTCCATCCTTCTTTTTCACAAAAAGAACACCACAATGCCACGGAGAAGAACTAGGCCGGATGAGACCCATTCTCTCTTGAATATCGAGTTGCTTCTTTAGCTCCTTCAACTCTTCAGGTCCGAGCTTGTAAGGACGCTTGCACACAGGTTCCGTGCCAGGCCCAAGATCGATGACGAATTCAACTGGCCGGTGCAGAGGGATTCCTGGAAAAGACGTCTTGATATTCACAAACGACTGGAATTTGTGAGATAGCATCCAGTTCACCCTTCTCATTGAGAGAAAATAGACGGATGGTATCATCATTCGCGGCAAAGAGAATTACATCCTCAGACGAATGAGTCAATTGAATCTGCCTGGCTGCACAATCAAGCTGAGCCTTGTGCTTAGAAAGCCAATCCATCCCGAGAATAAGATCAATATCCGAGTTACCAAGAACCATTGGGGAAGCTAGAAACTTGAAATCACCCATCATGATAGAAATATCTGGGACTATTGAAGTAGCCCTCATAGACTTAGCCGGAGAAACCACTCCCATAGGTTTACCCAAAATTTGCGAAACGAAGTCATGCTTGGAAACAAATGATCTGGACATGAAACAATGCGATGCACCAGTGTCAAAAAGAGCTTTTGCGGGAAAAGAGTTAACTGGAAAGTTACCCATGATGACATCTGATGAGTCCTCTGCCTGAGCTGCATTCAGCAAGTTGACCTTGGCGTGCTTGGGGTTATGCTTGACCACAGCTGTACTTGCCGATCTCACAGGAGGAGGAGGGAGACGCCTCTGGTTGAAACTTGTTGGCATAGTGACCCTTCTGTTGGCACTTGTTGCACGTGACCTCTGAAAGCGGACGGTGATACGGAGCACTCGATCTTGGAGCTTGAGACGAAGTCTTGTTCTGAAAGCCAGGGTTGGGTGGGTGGGAAGATCCACTGCCACCTTTGCTCTTCTGCTGATACGGCTGACGGAACGGAGGAGGAGGAAGCCAATACTTCTGCTGCTTGGCCACTTGAGTAGAGGAAGAAGGAGTAGTGTCTCTGACTCGCTTCTTGGAAGCATCACACCTCAGTTGAGCGGCCTCTTGCTTCAGTGCCATGTTGTAGAACTCATCGTACCTCAAGGGCTCAAAGAGAACAAGAGCTAGCTGAATTTCTTCTCTGAGACCACCCCTGAACTGGTATATCATGCTCTTCTCATCAGGACGTCCTGCTTGGCAAAGCGGGCGAGCTTCTGAAACAACTTGTTGTAGTCATAGACAGACAAAGAGCCTTGCTTCAGGTTGCGGAATTCCTCACGCTTGCTTTCAACCATGCTCTGAGGGATATGGTGAGCTCTGAAATCTTGACGGAATTCATCCCAGGTAATAACACGTCCACCTCTGGAATCCTTGTACTGCTGGAACCATTCTGCAGCTTGATCTTTGAGTTGGAAGGAAGCGAACTTGACAAAGTCCTCAGGCCTGACGTTACTGCACTCGAAATGCTTGCACAGATCCACGAGCCAATCGTCAGCATCAGTTGCCTCAACACAATTGCTGAAAGTCTTTGGCCCGTTAGCAAGGAACTGGTTGAGTGTAGCAAAGTGATTCTGATTGTTGCCTTGGTTCCCTTGGTTGCCTTGATTGCGCTCTTGGAGAATTTGCATGATCAACTGTGTGTTTGCATTGGTTGCGGCCATCACAGCTTGCCATGCCTCCGGAGGAGGTGGAGGTGGTGGCGGATCTTGATTCTGATTCTGATTGGTGCTCTTAGCGGGAGCCATCCTGAAGAGGTTGACCACCGTTAGCACATAGACAGATAAAATGAAGCTGAATCCAACGGAATGAAAATTGCAACATATAGTCTTCACATCCGAACAAAATGAACGAATGCATTCCTCTTGAAATGGTCACATATCCATAAATTGAGAAGCCACTTAGAATTTAGGTAGAGAAATAAATCAACAAGGTACGGATCAAGAACGAATAATCGGTAAGAAATCCCAATCTCAAACCAATATCCGTGGAAGAAGAACTAGAGCTACAAGAATTCCCACCTATGAAACTCCCGAACCTTTCCGGTTATGCAATCAGGTGTTGGGGATACAGGGGAAGCATAATATCTCACCCAAATCTAGCAAATCCTACATCCAGCTGTATCCATCCTTCAACACATAACCGAGAAAACTTCGGAAACCATCTACCTCAACCTTCGAAAAGCATCCGTTATACAAGTTATGGCGATACTCCCGAACTCCCGCCCCAGTACTGGGTGGCGTCGAGGTTATCTCACCAACGAACTGCATAAAAGAGATTTTCGATGTCGGCGTACTAAACTCAGGTATTCCAGAACTGCAACGATAAAATTATGATGACAACACCTCAGAGCTCAACTCCCCGGGACACTTCCACTAAACCCCTGACAGGAGGCACCAAGACAATGTTCTCATCATAAAACCATCGGAACGATTCCAAGATACCCGCGTGATCCTAATTTTTTTTAGTGAAATTTGAGAAGAGAAGAGTCAAAACTCTACGTCAGGATGCCTTACCAGAGCGATGAGGAGACTGGGAAGTAAAAAGAATTCCTAAACTCTCCGATATATAATTCCTAAATGACTCAAAACATTTTTCTAGACACAACTCGGCCGCTAAAAAATGATCAAGCAATGGGGCTCCTAAGGTCGGGGAAGGCTCTGATTACCAACTTGTAACGCCCCGATGCGGCTATCTATCCCACGTGTCGAGGCACGACTTAGAGGCATAACCGCATTGAAGGCAATGTCGCAAGTTAGGCAATCTTCACAACATCCCATGTAATATAGATAAATAAAGGGGAGATAACATAGTTGGCTTACACTCGCCACGTCAATCAAGTACATAAATAACATTACATCACCAAACACTCATGGCCCGACTACGGCGCCAAAATAAAAGATAACCCAACATGCGACACGGTCCCGATCACCCCAACTGGGCACCACTACTGATCATCAGGAAAGGAAACATAGTAACGTTGAGAGTCCTCGTCGAACTCCCACTTGAGCTCGAGCGCGTCACCTGGAGCGGAATCATCAGGCCCTGCATCTGGTGTAATAGTAATCTGTGAGCCACAGGGACTCAGCAATCTCGCACCCTCGCGATCAAGACTATTTAAGCTTATAGGTAAGGCAAGGTAAATAAAAGTGGAGCTGCAGCAAGCGACTAGCATATATGGTGGCTATCCTGTTCGCAAAAGAGAGCGAGAGAGAAGGCAAAGCGCGAGCGAGAAACTAGAGGGCAACCTGCGCAACATTACTCCAAACAGTGTTCATCACTTCCCGGACTCCGCCGAGAAGAGACCATCACGGTAACTCACTCAGTTGATTCATTTTTATTAAGTTAAGGTTTAAGTTATCTACAACCGGACATTAACAAATTCCCATCTGCCCATAACCACGGGCACGGCTTTCGAAAGTTCATATCCCTGCAGGGGAGTCCCAACTTAGCCCATGACAAGCTCTCGCGGTCAACGAAGGAATAGACCTCCTCCCGAGACGTTCCGATCAGACTCGGTATCCCGGTTCTTCAAGACAACTCCGACAATGGTAAAACAAGTCCAGCAACACCACCCGCTGTGCCGACAAATCCCGATAGGAGCTGCACATATCTCGTTCTCAGGGCACACCGGATAAGCTAAGCGTACGGGAGCCAACGTAACCCAAGTTGCCGAGGGACGGCCCCGCACAGTGCTCTAGGTTGGACCAACACTCAGAGGAGCACTGGCCCGGGGAGGTTTAAAATAAGATGACCCTTGAGTCCGCGAAACCCAAGGGAAAAGGCTAGGTGGCAAATGGTAAAACCAAGGTTGGGCATTGCTGGAGGAGTTTTATTCAAAACGGACCGTCAAGGGGTTCCCATTATAACCCAACCGCGTAAGGAACGCAAAATCCGGGAACATAACACCGATATGACGGAAACTAGGGCGGCAAGAGTGGAACAAAACACTAGGCGAGAGGCCGAGCCTTCCACCATTTACCAAGTATATAGATGCATTAAGATAACAAGATAATATAATGGTATCCCAACAAGTAAATAATGTTCCAAAAAGGAACGACCTCCAATCTTCACCTGCAACTAGCGACGCTATAAGAGGGGCTGAGCAAAGCGGTAACATAGCCAATCAACGGTTTGCTAGGACATGGTGGGTTAGAGGTTTGACATGGCATTTTGGGAGGCTTGAAAGCAAGTGGTAGGCATCGTAGCATTGGCATAGCAAAAGAGCGAGCATCTAGCAAAGCAAAGATAGTAGTGATTTCGAGGGTATGATCATCTTGCCTGCAAAGTTGTCAGAGTTGACTGGATCCTCGAAAGCAAACTCAACGGGCTCCTCGTTAGCGAACTCGTCTCCCGGCTCTACCCAAACAAGACAAACAAGCAAACGGAATACAATCAACCACGTGCAAACTCAAACAACATGATGCAAGGATGGTATGCTATACGGGATGCATTATGTGATGCATATGCAAGATTTGACAAGGGATGCATGAACCTAGCCTCAACTTGGGAATCCAAGTGTTCCACTGGAAATATGAGATGAAATCGCTTGAAAACGATACAAAGAACGCCAGAATCGGAGTTATGGTTTGGAAATGGCAAGCAATTCAAATATGGCCACGTTCTGCGATTTACAGCAAGTAGCCATCTAAATGCAACAAGATGAACATGCTACAGCACCCAAACATGGCATCAAAATACATGGCAGGGATGCATTAAAGATGCTTAACAAAAGTCTAGCACTGATCTACGGCCAATACACCCATTAACAGCTTCAAACAAGCATGGCAAAAATGCATATGGTAAACAGATTTCAGACTTAGTGAAATTAACACTTGTCTGGAATTTCAGATCAGGTAGCACACTTTGGAGCAACAAAACTATATGCTGAAGGACCTGAACATGGCAAAGTAAAGCATGGCATGGAGCTACTCAAAGAGCTTAACAAAAGTCCCTTAGTGACCTTGAGCCAAAAGGGATCAGAAAATACAATTGAAAGCATGTGAACATGGCAAAAACATAATCAGTTCTCAGACTTGGTGAAAACTGGAGCATGCTGAAACAGATATCAAGTAGGCATGTTTATGAGCTCGATGCACTCACTACAGAGCAAGTCATGAAAATATAAGTATACACCCATCAAGAATACACAAAATTCAAGCTAGACATCGCAAGAACAATAGCATACCATGCACGGATCAACTACAACATCCTTGGCAAAATCGCTAACAAGTAGAAAATCTGCCCAGATTCACGAAGTAGCAAAAGTAGAGCTCGATTGACTCAAGTTAGGGTGCTCCATAATTGCAAACAAAGACATGGATGGATAGAGCACTACAATATTAACAAAACTTCCTTACTGATCATCCTCAAAAGAGGCACAGGTCACTAGGAAACAACATGAGCATATGGCAACATGAGATAAACAACTCAAGGACTTAGTGGATATGCTAAGTTCCTGAAATCAGCATTACCAAGTGCTTCACTTTACAAGCTTGTGCTATTCACCACATACATCACAAAAATACATGGGTTGCACCTATGGAAAGATGGCAAAACCCTTAACAAAACATATGTAGAGCTCATGGGCATATCATGCACACAATAATCATGGCAAAAATGACAAATAACTAAATGGAGCAGCAGATCTGATAATTAACTCAAGTAGCTCTCTTCTAACAGCATTTCGGGCATCAAGATGAACTCAAATGAAAATGATGCAATGGAATGAAATGATGTACTCTTTGATACGAACATTTTGATATGCTATATGCCCAAAACGGAGTTACGGATGCAAAGTTATAGCACGATGAACAAGGGCATATGAACTAGGGTTTTGGGGATAAAAGTCAACCCGAACGGATCTCAGATCCAGATCTACTATAGTTGAACGGATGACGAGGATCGCCGGCCGGAGCTTTGAGCTCGCCGGACTCACGGAAGGAGGGGGCCCAGCCGGATCTGAGGAGGGGGACGGCGACGGCGCGACCGGTCGGTGATGGGCGGCGCGGCGAGGGCGTCCGCGGCAGGGCGGCGCGAGGGGCGGCCGGGCGGCGCCGGAATCGGCCGGAGACGAAGCTGGCCGGCGAGGTGGCGGCTCGGGCGCGGGGGAGACGAAGCCGCGGGGCGGCGCACCGGCTTGGGCCGCGGGGGCCCGATCCGGGCTTCCCGGGCCGGCGGCGGAGGGAGGCGGCGATGGGCCACGTGGCGCGAGCTGAGTGGTGGCGGCGGATCGGGCGGACATGTCCGGCCCGATTCGGACACATCCGGCGGCGAGGGGAGCTGATTCTAGGGTTTCGGTGAAGAAGGGGATCCGGATTTCGGAGGGGGTCTTTATATAGGCATAGGAGGAGCTAGGAGAGTCCAAATGAGGTGCGGTTTTCGGCCACGCGATCGTGATCGAATGCTCTAGATGATGGAGGGGGTTTAGGTGGGTTTTGCGCCAACTTGGAGGGGTGTTGGGCTGCAACACACATGAGGCCTATTCGGTCCCTCGGTTAACCGTTGGAGTATCAAACGAAGTCCAAATGATACGAAACTTGACAGGCGGTCTACCGGTAGTAAACCAAGGCCGCTTGTCAAGTCTCGGTCCAATCCAGAAATGTTTAATCCCCACACACGAAAGAAAGGTAGAAATGACCACCAGAGGAGAACGGAGCGCCGGAATGCAAAACGGACAACAGGGAAAAAGCTCGAATGCATGAGATGAACACGTATGCAAATGCAAAGCACATGATGACATGATATGAGATGCATGACAACGATAACAACACATGGAGACAAAGACCCGATCCCGAGAAAATAAAATAACTTAAGGCCGGAAATGGCAAGAGTTGGAATACATATTGGGAAAGTCATATCCGGGGTGTTACAGGACGATCGGGGATCTGTGTAGCTTTTGGGGTAGTCTTCTTTTATTTTGGTTCCGTAGTCGGACCTTGATTGTATCTGGATGATGTAATGCTTTATTCATGTAATTGTGTGAAGTGGCGATTGTAAGCCAGCTATGTATCTCTTTCCCTTATGTATTACATGGGTTGTGTGAAGATTACCTCACTTGCGACATTGCTTTCAATGCGGTTATGCCTCTAAGTCATGCTTCGACACGTGGGAGATATAGCCGCATCGAGGGAGTGACAGGCGCGCCCCCCACCCTCGTCGACAGTGGGTGGCCCCCCTCTGGTACTTCTTTCACCCAATATTTTTTATATATTCTGAAAATAATTCCCGTGGAGTTTCAGGACTTTTGGAGATGTGCAGAATAGGTCTCTAATATTTGCTCCTTTTCCAGCCCAGAATTCCAGCTGCCAGCATTCCCCCTCTTCATGTAAACCTTGTAAAATAAGAGAGAATAGGCATAAGTATTGTGACATAATGTGTAATAACAACCCATAATGCAATAAATATCGATATAAAAACATGATGCAAAATGGACGTATCAACTCCCCAAGCTTAGACCTTGCTTGTCCTCAAGCGAAAGCCGAAATCGAAAAATATGTCCACATGTTTAGAGATAGAGGTGTCGATAAAATAAAATACGGACATGAGGGCATCATGATCATTCTTAGAACAGCAATATATATATATAGTCATATGATCCCTTATGCTAAAGTAACAATTCATTCACATACTCAAGTATGAATCAGAAACTTCATTGTAAACTAACAAACTATAGTTTCGGTCATTGAAGCAATTGCAATTTATCATAACATAGGAAAGAGTCAATATAAGAGCTCCTCAGCAAGTCCACATACTCAACCATCTTTTAGTATTTCACAATTGCTAACACTCATGCGATATTTATGGTTATGAAGTTTTAATCGGACACAGAGAAATATAGGGGCTTATAGTTTTGCCTCCCAACTTTTTACCTCAAGGGTAATGTCAACAATAATAGTTCATGCAAACCCACATCTAATTAGCCATATATATCAGGATCTTTCCAACACATTGTGCTTGCCAAAGGATAAAATGTAAAAAGGAAAGGTGAAGATCACCGTGACTCTTATATGAAGTAATAGACAAGAATAAAAGATAGGCCCTTCACGGAGGGAAGCAAAGGCTGTCATGTGCCTTTATGGTTGGATGCACAAAATCTTAATGTGAAAGAACGTCACTTTATATTGCCACTTGTGATATGGACCTTTATTATGCAGTCCGTTGCTTTTATTTCTTCCACATCACAAGATCGTATAAAACTTATTTTCTCCACACTAATAAATCATACATATTTACAGAGCAATTTTTATTGCTTGCAACGATGACAACTTACTTGAAGGATCTTACTCAATCCATAGGTAGATATGATGGACTCTCATGGCAAAACTGGGTTTAAGGATATTTGGAAGCACAAGTAGTATCTCTAATTGGTGCAAAGAAATTGGCTAGCAAGAGAGGGAAAGAAAAGCTCAACATGTTGGATGATCCATGACAATATAATTTATCTCAGATGTAAGAAAACATAACCCATTACGTTGTCTTCGTTGTCCAACGTCAACTCTTTAGCAAGTCATATTTTAATGAGTGCTCACAATCATAAAAGATGTCCAAGATAGTATATTTATATGTGAAAACCTCTCTTTCTTTATTACTTCCTAGTAATTGCAACGATGACCAAAACTATGTTTGTCAACTCTCAACAATTTTTATTCATCATACAAGATATGTGAGCTCATTACTCTCCATAAGATCCACATGATCCCTTTATTTATTTTTATTTCTTATATTTTATTTTATTCTATTCCCTCAAGATCATAGCAAAATAGTCAAGCCCTTGACTCAACACTAATCTTTATTATATATAGCTCACT